>NW_019524593.1:0-66000 GCF_002814215.2 Seriola lalandi dorsalis | reverse complement strand
AGGGATTGAGGGTGGAGAAAGGGAGGGATGTGAAAGAAAGTGAGAGAGCGAGAGAGAGAGAGAGAGAGAGAGAGAGAGAGAGAGAGAGAGAGATTAAGCCTCCCCAGATGAGATCTGTGGTGCAGAATTTGAATTGTGTCCCAGGAGTATAAAGCAGTATGTACAGAGTGCGAGGCATGCATGCAAACAGTACAATATTCACTGTACCGTGGGTGTTTATCTATAATGTATTAACACTGCTAATGTGAGTGTGTGTGTGTGTGTGTGTGTGTGTGTGTGTTTGTGTGAAGATGGCAGGGACAGCGGTTCACTCACATTAATGTGTGTGGGTGTGTCTCAATTTATGCAAGAACATCTGAGGGTTCTTGGAAGCGCAAATTCTTTAAGACTGGAGATCATTCACAAGGATGAGATGTTTGCGAACACTGTATTTTATAGTCAAGGTTATTCTGTGTTTGAACCATGCCTGTGGATAGGCTCGGAAACACTCTGTGCGACAGCTTAATGTTTATAATTTTACATGACCAACAAGGAAATGAAATTCATGACACTTTTTGTTTTTACTTGCTGTAGTTTTCCTTGTAATGTTGCTTCAGTGTACTGGGGAAAAAACAAGGCAGTGCTGCATGCAGTGAAATGTAATAGCACCTTTTTTCTGAATGGCTGCAGGACACTGCCACCTAGTGCTTCTTTTAAGGTGAGGCACCTCAGGTAAACATGGAGTTTGTTTTCTTTTCTTTCACCAATTACAAGACTTTATGTGATTAAAAATATCACTAAACCTTAATAACACCTTTGTGATTTTTACTGTTTTAACATGATGAATAATGAAATAGTAATCTGCACAGGGATATTTTAGGGTTATTTTAGTGAAATAATGAAATATTCATGAAGCAGTAAGTACGTCGAAGAAACATCTAAATTTGATCCTTTTTTTTTTTTCTTTAAACGTAGTCCAAACAGATTTTAGGCTATTTAAGTCCCCCTCTTCTCAAAAACATGTTTTAATTGTTGCTTCATTCGGATTTTTAAGTGTATGTGCAGGGTTTGACACACAAAAGGCTGGTTTCACATTCATCTGCTGAAATTTGTGGTCCAGTATGAAACCTCCTGTGCACATACACTGAGAATGGAGTTAAACTTTTGGAAAAAATAAATGAAAACAATAAAATATCTATATATTATATATATATACATTTTGTGAAGCCCTTTTTTGTCATGATTATTCCACAGTTGACTTCAGAGATCATCATAGAAGTGGAAATGTCATGTGACACTGGCTTCCTGCAGGAATCAAATGAGGAATGCATGGCATACATTTTAGACTGTTGACGTCCCAATTCAAAGCTATTTGTGTAGGTAAAAGTAGCATAACGCTCTTAATTGGCTACATCTAATACCTACAGTGCATGTGATGCTTATTAAAGCAGTTTATTTTAGCACAAATGGTTTGATCCCGACTTTATGGAATATTTTTATTTATTTTTTTACTAATATAACATCTCTAAATTGACCTACCTAATTGGGGTTCCTTGCCTTAAGGTATCATGTTCAATCATTTACTCTGACAATCTGTCACATGTTTTTGGGCCCTGAGGGCACAGTCTGTATGCTCTTGTATTTGCTGTCACATGTATGGAACAGCTGAACGCACAGAAGCTCTCTGCTAATCAAGGCAAACCCATGAAAGCATTCTCCTATTTTTGCCGCTATTCCCTTATGCACAGCTTGTTATCGTTCTCAGCTGTTCACATTGAGACCATGCTCTGTTTGGTTTTTTTTGTTTGTTTTTTCAATCATTCTTACTATTTCAGGTTTAACCCACCTGGAAACTTGATGCACGACTGAGAAGGAACTATGTTGGCCTGGCGAGGGAGAAGAGGGGAGGACGGTAAAGAAATGGACACGCCCTTGGTCAGTCTCCTGAGTTTTTCAGTGTAGCTGCTGTCATGTTCCTTGAAGTGTCTGGCACGTCCACCGCCTCCTCTCTGCAAGGTGCTGTGAGTGTACACCTCACCACCTACATGGAAAAGATGGGTAGAGAAAAGTTAGAGAATGGGCAGGTGTTAGGATTAAAGAAGCATTATTTAGAAAGCTTCAGTGTAGTTAATAAGGTAGAGTTGATTCAACAGAGCTGTGGTTGTGCAGCAGCTTTAACATATCACACAGAGAGAGCAGTATAAAATATGTCTCACATAAGGCTGCGACAGAGCGAACATATCTTGTCTTGGAGGCATATCGCTGAATGAGGTAATGGAAAGTTGGCAATGCTAGAACATCTATTTAAAGGAATGGGATCACACTCAATAATGAGGCTACACTTATAATTTTTCAATTCAATACTTCAATCATTTTCATGTCCAGACATTAAGCCTGATCTTGCGTCCTCAGATAAACATTATGCATGAGAACTCCCAAAGCCAGGTGGTTACAGAGACCTCACTGGCACCTCCAGCATATTGGTTAAACCAGATTGCAGTAGTTTTCCCCGTGGTATAATTCAGTCATTCACTTTCTTCTGCCTAAACAGAGTCTGTTTTTGCTGTTACTACCATGAGCAAAACAAGGACTCAGAGGTCCACTGCATAATATTACAAATTCACATGATATGCTGTTGCATAATTCTTAAAGGATTGCTACTACCCCAAGTGTTACAGGAACCATGGGGGTATCGCCTCTGTTGGAGTGGTAGCACTTCTTTGCTTCAAAACTTTTAATGATCATCTTTCAAGAGGAAGTGATGTCTCTCTGCATATGATCAGAGCCATACCAATGTACTGTAAACATACCATACCATCTTAATGAGACTCACACAGTTATCTATCTTCCTCTATGTTCTTGCTACCCAGAGCAGCATATTATGAAATATTAATGAGCAACATGGTTGCTCTAATACTGAGCTCTGCTTATGTTCATCTATTTCCACTGCGCAATCTGAAATCTCCTCTATACTGCAGCAAGTTGACAAGTTCATCCTGTGAAAAATACAAACAACTGAATTTCAACAGGAAAATCTTCCAGGTGTTCAGTACAACTTTCAATTCACACTACAGTGACAGCTATACGAAACATTCAGATTGTTTACAGCAGATATCAAGTTCACAGATTAATCTCATTCAGTTATAAACCATTCACAAAATCTTCTGAAATTCAGTATGCTTTTAGTAGGTCGGCATGTTTGCCTAACCCACTCTAACTTCGCCTGACACACTTTAAATGCAAGCAGCGGGACACTGTGTGAAGGACAGAACACACTGATGAATTAGGCTAATTGAAATGGCTCTACTTATATCACCCAAGAGAAGAGAAGCTGAATGAAATAATGCAAAAGCTTGTGTGTACATCATAAGATAAAGCTGCTCCTATACATGTTTGTGATCAGGGACAAGAAAGTACATTCCATTATGATGATAAAAACAGTGATAAGATGTAATTAAGGCAACCAAGATACATGATACATGCCCAAGGGTGCAGTATTGACTTATTATTGAGCTGACATGCCACAGTTTTGTTACACAGGTAGTTTCAGTGGTGTTGTTCTTACCTGGATGCCTCTGGCTCTTCTTTTCTCCACGTTTTCCACCTCCCTCCTTCTTGTTTCCAAACACTGCTCTGAACATAGCTGGGCTGTTGCGTCACTGTCTACCGCCTGTGGAAGACTAAGCAAATTGTCAATTTAAATTAGGAACACATTATTTCAGGCACCATTACCCCAACTGTTAGTTCTTAATTCAACTGTTGGAGAAGCAGTTTTAATTGGTGCTTTCTGAGACCATAATGACAAGTCAGTCTTTGTCGGTAATTTCTTTACACAATCATTAGTGCACATAAAGGTGTTCACACATAAAAATTATGTCATCTCAAAATTAAGCCCAGATTTACCTGTCGTTAAGTCTTCTTTGATGATCGCATTCCTTCACATAAATCCACGGGACGCCGATGGTGGACCATTTAAACTCGCGGAGTCCAATTAAGAAGTGCTGCGTCTCCTCAGTCAATTCACAGAGTGAGAGAGGGAGACGCGGTTGCGCGCGTCGTGCACATGCGCGTGTGTCTTATATTCCTCATTTGATGTAGGCCTATCCTGTATTAGCATATCATATTAATAATTACTAAAAATAGTGTATTTCATTTGGACGTAATGATGTTTTCTTATGTATGTCAGGCCTGTGTAACGTTTTACAAAGTCATACATTAGATAAAGGTAAGATTAATATTTTGCCCTTATATGGCATCTCGAGTGGAATTATGGGTATTTATGTAAACAAGATTATTTTACATAATGGATCATGAGGAAACTGGTCAGATAGAACTTATTACAGCGCACTTTGTAAATTAGGGTAAAAAGGAGTCCTCTCCATCTCCAACAGGGGGCGACAGTGTGAACTAAAATTTCCTCTTCGTCCTCAAGGGGGCGACCACGAGCCAAAGCTGATAACCTATTTAATCTGGAAACTCCAGCTTCATCGGTCCTTTCACTGACTGTCCACACCCGAAGTGGAAGAGCTAGAAATCCGTCTTCAATATATAATGCAAAACAACCTCAGTGGTTCAATCATGCCCACCGACATGATCTGTTGTAAGTATATTACGTCGCTATGTTAAGAGAAACAAGTTAACGTTAACGACGCAGAGTTTTAGTGTTAAACCTCAATCTGAACACGTGTACTAGGGCGTACTAGCTTGACTAGGGCCATTTTGTATCACTATCGGAATCCCTTTCAAATAACCAGCTTTGGGAATTGCCAGCTTCGCAATATTAATGATTAAGTTAGCTACATGGGTCGCCACATAAAGGGTCGTAAAGTGGTGTTCGGTAGGACAAACACGGGGTACAAACTTTAGCATACCACCGGGTATGCTACATTGCTACCATGCCCTCCTCCAGCTAATGTTAATGCTGACTTGAATTTTGAAGCCAACAGTGAAGTTCCAATCTGTCCATTTCAGGAGGTGAACTGAAGTATTTCAGTGTTTGTTAGTAAATTATTTTATCAATGAATTGTTTGATTGATTTAATCAGCAGATTAGTGGCTGATAGGAAATTATTGGGCCAGTCCATGGCAGATATGCTTATTAATTCTCCACTTTAAGATTCATACATAAGTCACTTTATCTTTCAGCTGTGGATAATTTAGATTTTAAATTATTCCCTGTTTTAACCCCTTGTCCTCGATGTAATCTTATGTGATTTACTTGCTGTTGTGTTAGATACAGCTTTACACCACTAGAAACCTACTTTGTGAAGTGCAGTGATGACAGATTGAGTTTGAGAAAGTATTTTCTCAATATAGGGAGTACTGAACAATAATCCCTCTTCTCCTGCATTTTTTTCCCCTAGCGGATCATATGCCATTTGTCGGACACGTGGTGGAGCCAGATGGAGGAGGATGATGATGGTTGTGGTGTTTGAACTTCTGCAGAATGTCTCAGTAAACACCACAGTCTGTGAGGACTGTAATTACTTGCGAAAAACTGGGTGTGAGAAAGCAGCTCCAACAAGAGGAGTTCTACCATCCACATCAAGTCTGTTGGAAAATGTATGTAAAAATATGTCTAATTTTGTGGTGATGTATGTTTTAGGTCTTACTGTTGGTCACAAGCTGCATCTTTGACAGCCTGGGCTCTCTGGTGTGAGAGATCCTGGGTTTTAATATTTCAGATGCAACATTAAATGTCCCTGCGCTTTCTGCCCGCCTATTTCTATGGCGTCTCGGATTGAAGAGGGGAGGATAAATTAAAAGAAATGTAACAAACTTATATTAAATTTAGCTGTGCACATACTACAGACATTATTCTGTAAAGAGCCTGAATGGTAATGGCTGCTTCTCCCTTTTCCAGTCTCGTGGTTTAAGATTGGGGATGTGAAACCAGAGAGAACATATCACAGCAGCTACAACACACTGTAGAGCAGTCTTTGCAAGAATTCATACTTTACAGGTGAGTACATTACTTTTACTCATTTGGCAGGTGCTTTTTATCCAAAGGTAGGAAACCTTAGTGTAATTACTAAGTATTACAGCTATTCAGTAAGTGAAAGGAGATGAGGTGAAGAAGTGTATAGTAAATGCTAGTTAGGTATGTTGGAGTGTTGTCTTCAGCTGGGGTAGAATTTGCATCCACTGATAGACCTGAAGCAAGCTACATTGGCTTCTGGGTTTGCATAGAGATGCTAAATTGAGCTTTCCTCGCGCTTTCTGACTGCTACATTCTACAGCAGAACAGATTGAATTGAGGAATACATGCAAGGTTATTGGACATGGTCCAGATTCACAGGTGAATTATATTTAGTGAGTATAGATTAGTGGATTGTTTTTTTTTTTTTTTTCCCCCACTGGATCTTTGTTGATTCCAGCACACTGCTCTTGCTTTCAAGACAGACATACATGTACATCGTACAATGTTTTAGTCCCTGAAACTGTCTAGTGAAAACGTCTAGATGCATCATGAATTCATTCAATGTGTTTATCAGGCAGCTTATAAAAGCATTTTACCGTTTTTTTTTTTTTTTAATACTGTTTACCCAGTCTTGTTAAGCTCTCGAGGCACAACTATTCAATGCAGTATGACTTTGAGACATTGATGCTTTTGATTTTGATTTTCTTATGGGACTGGTGTCTGCAAAAAGTGCTATATAAATAAACTTTACTTAGTTTACTGTGTTGGATGTTAATGCTCTTAATTTTCTTGCAGGTAACAAGCAAGATGCTGATGGAGAATGGAACAGTGGAACATTTTTCTCTTCCATCTGATGCCAAACTAAGTTAATAGTAAATGTTTTTCTATTTGTCATACTTTGTTTGCCATATCTGATCACTGGCAGGTCTTCATCTGCCAGGAGCACTGCCTGTCATGTAATAGACTGAAGGAGTATGAATCTGCATACATGTACATCTGATGTGTCAAACTGGCATTATTTTGTTTGTAATAAATGCTCTTGACTCCCATCTCATTTAGCATTTGTGAATTTAAGTTTGAACTGGCTACATAGTGTTTAAACTGTAATCACTGTATGGTAGTGTTAAAGTTACAATCAGTAGTTTTAGGGAACTATCAAGTTATCGACAGCTGTGGAAGCAAATTTCATTTTAAGCTACTCTACAGTCAGTATGGCTACTGCCATCAGACTTAAGAACCACAGACATAAATATTGTACAGATCAGTGTAACATTAAAAAGGTAAGCCATTTAAACATTATGTCAGTAGTAAAAGAATAAGCCAACAATGGGCTCAAACTCAGAATTAAGCCAAATGAAACAAAACAGATTAGCTGTAAGAAAGCTGTTATGGCTGTTTGGTGGTACTGCTTTGTGTGTGGAGTCATTAGGCTTGATGCCAGTCTACTACAAAGTCAAGATTTTTAAAAACGTACTATTGAAACATTTATTGCATAAGTCAATCAAATGTAAAACACTTTAAAATTAACAGTTAACATAACACACAACAGCAATGGTGTAGATTTTAAAATTTTGCCAATGCAAGTTCAGGCAGAATTTGTCTTTGCAAGTCATGGTGGGGAAACCAGTTAATTTGTATTTCTAAAAAACATTACACATGTAGAAAAAGAAACCTCAACACATCAGTTCAGTGGTGAGGGGCCATTACCAGTGTCACATCTTTCCTTTGTTAACATTTATCCATTAAACATTAAGCTCCTTCCCTCTGGATATACTTGTCAAAACATTAGAAAAATAATTCAATGCCAAGAACGAGAGTTCATAAACACATCTTTTGCTTCATTAAATACTACAACCTATGCCTCTGACAAACAAAACAACTAAGTCAAATACCAGTGGGCTTTTACCTTGAGGCCTTACAGGAGCTATGATGGTGTGCACTTGAGCATAAACCTCAAGTTGTTTCCCACTGTCCCTCCTTTTTGTCTCCTACAAAATAACAAGAAGATACAACAACCTCTCCTTGTAAAATTCAATCTTTGCTTGACCTCATCATCTGGTGTGTTTTGTGACCTGATTGTAAGGAAATCAGGAGTGAGCTCCAAGGCCCGACCTGGGGGTGACCTCTGTCAAATGAAGAGGTGGTGCATCGACCTTTCAAAGGGTCAGAAACTACTCGTCAGTCTTTTCCTCGCCTTGGTAATGTCGGTACTCTGGCTTGAGCTCCCAGGTATTTTTGTGTGTTCCCTTCACATTGTAGATGCCAATATCTCGCAAGATTTCCTTCAAGTAACTCTGGGAGAAGGATAGACCAAACATTAGAAAAGATTAATATAATTCACTCAGTGTATGGGGATCAGGGGTATAATAAGTTCATGCCCTGCATATAGTAAACATTCCTCAAAATAAGAGGCTTCAACACCTACTTCAGATACAAGATGTAACAAGCAGTATCAGTCACATTTTATGCACTTAAGTCACACTAAATCTCATATTCATCATGAATATAATTTCCAGGGCTAACAGTGTTGTTTGAAATCAGACAGTATTAATAGTGTTATAACCACAGCCCCCATGTTGCCCGCTAGTCTTACCACAGGCTGTTTCGTGATATCCACCAGGTCTTTGATGTTGTAGTACTGGTGCTTCTCAAAAGCAGAAAACAGCATGTCCAACACCTGCTGTTTGTCAGCTCTTGCTCTCTTGCCCTCCTCCTTCTTTTTCCGCTCATACTCAAGCTGCAGCAAAAAGTAACAAACAGTGGTCAGGTATTACATATCATGTTCTAAAGAAAGCATATGTCTTTCCTCCGATTAATTTCCATTTCTGTCCATATTGATAAGACTAGAAATTTGCTTGAGATAGAAAATTCATCATCCTTAGGGTCAGCAACAAACAATATGCTTAGCAGCAGTATAACATATTCATGATTTGTAGTAATTTGAAACAGTATTTCTATGGACGTTTAAATTTATGGTAAATACTTGCCCAAGCTCATCAACAAACAGTTTGATGAAAATAACTGAGCAGATTACTAAATCCTGTATCCTGTATTTATTTCTTACATTGTAAGCATGGTTGGCCACAGGTTTGTAGTTGCTGGTGACAGCTTTATCCAACTGTTGTGACAGCCTGGCTGGCTTAGAGGACTCTTCTATTTGTAACCTGTAAGACAATGAAAATTATTTTTAATTGGCAAGTACAATACATTACAAACTGTGTGCACCAAGTGACCTGAAATAAGAATAATAACAGGAACACTTCTATTATGTAATTAAATGTAATACAATAGCTCTGCAATTAGTACTAAATTAAAAAAGATTGTGCCTTTAAATCTTGAATTATTCAAATTATAAAAAGGGGTTATGCTGTATATTTAGATGTATACAAGTTACTCAGTTTACCTTTATTTATAGATGTAATTAAGATTTAACATGCAACAGAGATGAAACAATGACATTAAGATGTCTACATACAGTACAGTCTCGCTGATGAATTTTTTTATCCAGACTTATAGGTGTGACACAAATGTTGGACTATGAGGTAAACAAAACTGGGCTAAAAAGACTATAACATGGCAGACATTTATGGGAGTTAATGTAACTGGCTGGGCGCAATGCCCAAACTTTTGCATACTACTGTACATGATAATGTAGATGTAGCATAGTACATGATCTACATTCATGCAGCTAAAATAGCAAATGGGACGCAGGTTCAGTTTCTTAACCCTAGCTTGTGTTTGCACACCATTTTAAAAATACTCACCTCTTTAGTCTCATATAGCTTTCACTAACAGCAGGTCTGCACTCTGCTCTCTGTACCACCACTCCCTCCAAGGCTATTTTATCTGAAAAAGAGCACAGTTAATTAAAACCTCAATAATTACTTAAAGTCTCAATGAAGGAAAGGTGACTGGTTGCATGTGTGTAAGAAAGAAAGAAAGGATGAAAGCCGAAACTATTAGTGAACAATGGTGCAATGTGTAAAAAATAAAAATAAAATATAAAAAAACACCCCAGAAACAAGGGTTTACAAGTTTATGAATCTACACTGAACAAAATATAAATGCAACACTTTTGTTTTTGCTCCCATTTTTCATGAGATGAACTCAAAGATCTAAAACATTTTCTATATCCACAAAATAATAATTTCTCTCAAATATTGTTCACAAATCTGTCTAAATCTGTGATAGTGAGCACTTCTCCTTTGCAGAGATAATCCATCCCACCTCACAGGTGTGGCATATCAAGATGCTGATTAGACAGCATGATTATTGCACAGGTGTGCCTTAGGCTGGCCACAATAAAAGGCCACTCTAAAATGTTCAGTTTTATCACACAGCACAATGCCACAGATGTCGCAAGTTTTGAGGGAGGGTGCAATTGGCATGCTGACAGCAGGAATGTCCACCAGAGCTGTTGCACGTGAACTGAATGTTCATTTCTCTACCATAAGCCGTCTCCAAAGGCGTTTCAGAGAATTTGGCAGTACATCCAACCGGCCTCACAACCGAAGACCACGTGTAACCACACCAGCCCAGGACCTCCACATCCAGCATGTTCACCTCCAAGATCGTCTGAGACCAGCCACTCGGACAGCTGCTGTAACAATCGGTTTGCATAACCAAAGAATTTCTGCACAAACTGTCAGAAAATTGTCTCAGGGATGCTCATCTGCATGCTCGTCGTCCTCATCGGGGTCTCGACCTGACTCCAGTTCGTCGTCGTAACCGACTTGAGTGGGCAAATGCTCACATTCGATGGCGTCTGGCACGTTGGAGAGGTGTTCTCTTCACGGATGAATCCCGGTTTTCACTGTTCAGGGCATCGTGTGGGTGAGTGGTTTTCTGATGTCAATGTTGTGGATCAAGTGGCCCATGGTGGCGGTGGGGTTATGGTATGGGCAGGCGTATGGTATGGGCAGGCGTATGTTATGGTCAACGAACACAGGTGCATTTTATTGATGGCATTGTGAATGCACAGAGATACCGTGACGAGATCCTGAGGCCCATTGTTGTGCCATTCATCCACGACCATCACCTCATGTTGCAGCATGATAATGCACGGCCCCATGTTGCAAGGATCTGTACACAATTCCTGGAAGCTGAAAACATCCCAGTTCTTGCATGGCCAGCATACTCAACGGACATGTCACCCATTGAGCATGTTTGGGATGCTCTGGATCGGCGTATACGACAGCATGTTCCAGTTCCTGCCAATATCCAGCAACTTCGTACGGCCATTGAAGAGGAGTGGACCAACATTCCACAGGCCACAATCAACAACCTGATCAACTCTATGCGAAGGAGATGTGTTGCACTGCGTGAGGCAAATGGTCACACCAGATACTGACTGGTTTTCTGACTCCCCCAGATCCCCCTAATAAAGCAAAATTGCACGTTTCAGAGTGGCTTTTTATTGTGGCCAGCCTAAGGCACACCTGTGCAATAATCATGCTGTCTAATCAGCATCTTGATATGCCACACCTGTGAGGTGGGATGGATTATCTCTGCAAAGAAGTGCTCACTATCACAAATTTAGACAGATTTGTGAACAATATTTGAGATAAATGGTTATTTTGTGGATATAAAAAATGTTTTAGATCTTTGAGTTCATCTCATGAAAAATGGGAGCAAAAACAAAAGTGTTGCATTTATATTTTTGTTCAGTGTAGTTTGGTCCAGGCTCTGTCCTAAAGTTGAAAGAAATATGTCAGGGCAATCAAGGGTGTTTCTGTTACTCATCACAATCTGATTATAATAACACCAAGTCAAATGTGAAAAGTTCATCTATTATTCAATGGTATTACTATTATTATGTCCACAGTTAATTATAATTCAGTCAGTGAATTTCTTTTTTCTACAAAAACAAAACAAACAACAACAACAACAAAAAGTCACACAACCATTTTTTCCAAGACAGTTTCCAAATCAGCCACAATGGCCGGCTACTGGCTCAGAATGGAGATCATAACTAACCTTAACTAAGCAACATTTTCAAAACTGATTACTGTGGTTTCTTTGATACTGCTTCTTTACATGCATGTTAATACACTACTGTTGATTTTCACACTTGCTTAGAGTGCAAATGAACTATTCAAAAGTCAGTAGTTGCTTTGGCCTTCTAAGGATAAGCAAGAGTCCGCTGGCTGTAGGAGTTGAGGACCTAGACAGTTTGTCTTAAATACAACAGCTTTACTAATTTTCACCAATCAAAAAGAAAATTAAGTGAATGAATGATTTAAATACACTGAGCAGGTAAAAGACAAAAAAGCCCAATTCTTTAACAACACATCACCGAAGATGCCACTTGATCACATCACAGAGTCTTAGCTTAGTTATATGTAGTTTTGAAGGACGTTTTGCTGATGCACATTGAGTAGATCTAAACTACCATTTATGAGAGTCAGATATCAATCTGCGAACACGTCATAAATCACATTACAGCCATTACACCGAGCAGGTAGCACTGTGCTCAAGCGCAGTCTTAACCCAGTCTGACCACATTTCCATCACACCAGTCAAGACAGTGCAAACTAAGTGCAGACGCTTGATATGAATGGTACAATTTTGCTAATAAAGAGAAGAGGACACATGGCAAAAGTGGGCACTACATGGTGTCAAGGTGTCTAGAGTTTTGGTACCAATACATGCATCTTCCAAAGCATGTATGTGGGTTACTACTGTGATACTACAAACGCCATTTATTAAAAAAAACAAACAAAAAAACAAACTGACACTGACAGTGCGTCTGATTCCCAATGGTGGAACTATGTCACTCGCTGGCAACGCGGAGGACTCACCTGGACCTGCCCCCGCCCCCGAACCTGAGCTGCTGCCATCAGATCTCTCTTCTGACTGGCCTACAGGGAGGGAGGGAGGGATGGTAAACATGAAAATACAGGGGATGGAAGACGGAGGGAGGAGGGGATCGAACAGTAAGAACCACACCCAGGGTTTAGTCGCACACGAAAACGTTTAATCACACAGAGTTCCTCTGTGTAATCTCTGATGAGTACACGCGCGTGCGCATGAGCAAAGCAAGCATGCCCTTACAAAAAGCGAGCACAGATACCCTGTCCCAGCAAAAATACACACCCATGACAGGGCTGCACAAATACTGAACTTATTATTTAATAAAATAACATATTTTACATAAAAAACACTTTGGTACCAAAAGCATTTCTACAGTTTTAAGTTAAATAGTGAAGACTTTACTGTATTTCCATTCAGGTCTCCATTGGAAAAGAAAATTTCATATCAAGACATATCAGACTTCTGAAATGCCTGTGGCTAAAAAAAATAAACACTTTCAACTGTGCAGCCCTAACACACACACACACACACACACACACACACACACACACAAATTGGTGTCCCAAAATAAGCACAGTAGCACAAGCTCACCAGCACCCATAGCCACAAAATGCCTTCATTACATTCAGAGGGCAGACAAGGCTGGTGAAATTAAAACCAAACCAAAGAAACCCATGCACAAATTCAATCAACTCCAAATTCAGGAATGATTTGCGTCGATATTGATCTACTCTATGTTAAATTAATTCCAAATGGGGCCATTGTGCCTGATCATATACCCAATCTGCTGAGGTGATTGGTAGCAGACTGAAAAGGTCAAACCACGACAAATGAGTGACAGGTGATCACACGCTTAAGCTGAAATTCCCTTATAGAGACAGAAACACAGATCAGACTGGATGAAGACAAATTTTCAACAGACCAGCTCTCTTCTATTTTCCATTGAGTGTTTACTTGTCCATTATGTACAGTACATTTCTCATTTGTGCACTGTTAGAACTGTGGACAACTTCACACTCTAGGAAAAATGTGCTGAAAATTCACAAAACACGAGATGAGCAGGGACAGGCAAGGGAAGAACTGTGCATGACAACAGCAAGCTGTACAAAGAGTAGCATGGGATGGGCGCCTCCGCCACCTGACAGAACTTACCTCTGGGCTCTAGTACAAACAGATCATTTATATCACAGAAAACTAATAAAGCAGACACTTAGCATCCTCTTGCTAAGCTGAAAGATGAAAACAGAAACTCACCTGATGAACTTTCTGTGAAGACTGCCAACATCTGACCTCCCACTGACTGCATGGTGAACGGGTGGTCTCGGGGCGCAGACACCGTTTTGTCTTCTATACCCTGAATCACAGTCAGCTCTTCATTCAAAGTGAAACTGACCTGTAAAGAAGCGACATCATCGGTTATTAATAAAATTCAGAATGAAGAATGCATTTGCACTACACCATAATGATGGCAGTCATAAATTACTGCGTATGTATTACATGTGTACATCATCTCGAGAGAGAGCAAAGTCATAACAACCCCACAACGTGAGTACAAATTCAGATATTGCACTGTACATGGCATGGTCTGTGGGAGATGTGATGTCCATCACCAGGATGAATTGCACTTCTTTTAAACATCGCTTACCTCTGGTTTTCCTTGGTTCCCTTTCCTTGGAGATAAAAATAATGAACAAAATTAGGATAAATTGATTGGTAACAATAACAGGCCATTCAAATTCATCTGAAATGCATTGGTAAAACTATAACAACAAACCACTGCTTGTAGTTCACCACTAGTTTATCCTTCATCAGCACACACTGAATTTCAATTTTCTCTCTTCCCTTTCCAAATGTACAACATGTTGTGTACTGACTACATCCCTTGCCTTAAACAAAGAGACACTCATAAATAACTTAAACTTGGCAGGCTGACTACTACTATTTTACTGATGCTCAGTTGTTTCACATACTTGCAGATTCGGAGTTTCCCGACCTCTCCTCTGCCAGTTGCTTTTGCCCATTGCTGAGAGAGATATTTGGGCACCTGCATGGAGAAAGACGGGTATATTTTATGAGGGCTGTTTTCATAAAGGACATTAACAAAGGATAACTTTGACTGGGCTGATATCTTTAACATTATGAGCTGAATCACATTACTGACAGTATTTCCCTAAACTAAAAAAACACACAGTCGTCTCATATATTGTCATTTTCTGCATGAACAGATTTTGCACTAAAGAATCCTCCAGGCAGGTTTCATACAGTTTGGCCAACTTCAGTTTCTAGAAGCAAATGATCACTTCAGATAAGTCAGTCTAAGTCAGTGTTTGTTTACTGTTAAGCAGCTATGTTTGGTCAGGCGATTAAACTCAGTTGCCTTGCCATTCAGGCTAAAGGTTTTCCGAGGAAAGTCGTAAAATACTACCTCATCTATAAATATGTCACAATAAAGACTCTACTGTAATTGATACTAATATTTATATTGTAATTGATATTACAGTAGTGTCAATTTTTCCATTTAAGTACCATGACTAACTGCTTATGACCCTCACATACCAATTCATACTGACCTGTGGTGGTTCAATAACTGAAATTAAATCAAAAGACCTAAGTCTCCCACTTTTCCATGACAAAAACCTTTCGCTGTGGCATTATCGTAAATGTAGGAGCTATGTTTGCCATCTTCATGCAAACACATTACTTTACTTGTGTTAGCCTGTGTTATCGGTTCTCTACTAACAGTTGCAACACACTTTTCCATCGAAGGTGCAACTTTCTTCAGACCTCAGCTGCTGCCAAACGCTGTGCTCTAGATAAATCAAGTTACATAGCGTGTTGATAATTAAAACGTAATTGTATGTTGAGTAGTTGTGATGTGGCTAGCTAAGTTAGCCAGCGTTAGCTACAACGCATTCGCTCGTTCCGGGGGACGCTAAGCTACATGTCTCTTAGCCTTTGCTGCTGTTTAAAATGGTAACTAATTTAAATATCCCAATAAACTAGCGCTATTAAAAGGGCTATGTACGCACCTTTACAAGCCACACACCCGTGTTCTGCTTGGCACCAGTTAAATCAACTTCTCCTTTCTCTGACATGTTTTAAGACGATGCTTTTCAGAGGTACTCAATGCAACCGCCAAACGCATGCGCAAAACAAAGTATGGCAACCCTGAAGGCCCACAATAGTTTCATGTTCCTCGAGACGCACAAAATTAAATATTCTTTGGTAAGAAAAGGCTTCTGCAGGGTTCATCTTTTATGAAACTGATTTTTTTAAAGACTTTTCAAAACCTTTAGATACTCGGAAAAAATAACACATGGGTTTAAAAAAAAACAGTTTAATCATCTTGAGATAAAATAATTAGGAAGAGCAGTTTTCTGGACACTGGAAAGACTGCAAAGCTACAAGGGGTGTATGCAGCATAACAATGCATTTTACAGCAATCTGTACAAAAGGTTTTACATAAAGGCAAATAAAGGTTTAAGAAAGGGATTGTTTTACTCATACATAATATACTCACTCCTAGAAAAATGCTAGCGCCATTGGCTTCTGCTTTATAACAGCTTGAAATATTTGTTGTAGCAATTTAGTTTTTTTTTCTTCACAAAATTAAATTCTCCATTTGTGTAACACATCAGTATCTGTAGAAACAGTCCATGTCGTGAAAACGCTTTATGAAAATTTCACTAGCTGAACTGTAGCTGGAGGTCTGCACATTTGGACACATTATCTTTTGACAGTTTGTTAGAGGAACATTTTGTCCTTGCTGTGGGAGAACCGTGTGTTGAGTTCCTGAGATTTCTTCAGTAGCCGCTGCTTCTGTGCTTCATCAAAGCGATTCACCTGCAGATCTTCATCCCGATCAAACGGTCTCCTCTCCACTGGTTTGTCAGCCTTTTCCTTTGCTTTCTCCTTCATCTTCTTTGTGTGCAAACTAACCAGAGACTCCGCACGTTTAGACTCCTGATAACAGGGAGTGGGTAGAGAAATTTGAGTTTAATGTGAACTTTTAAAATGTGCATTACATCTGACATTAACTGTATCTGGGGACATTCAGGAAAAAAAGAATGATGAGGTAATATCACTTACATTATACTTAGACACTTTCTCTGCCATTTCCAAGTCCTTGTGGGAGACATGAGGGACACTGTCTTTCTCTGACTCACCCTTCTTCTTCCCCTCAAGGCGTTCCTATTAGTCAAGAATAGACCCATGAAATACAGGGGTGTAATATATAGGCAAGAAGATGAATAAGAATAAGAATAAAGATAAGTTGTTTTTCATTAACTACCCTGGCCTTGCGCTCCCTGTCTGCTGGTGTGTCTGTCCAAATGGAGCGGTCTTTGTTCTCTGGACCCGATCTCTTCTTGAAAGTTCGAGCCCCTAAGCCAATGTGCTGCAGTTCTGGTGGGAGCTCTGTCATCCATGTTTCTCTGGTCAGCTCCTCAGGAGTGTTCTGTTTACACATTAACACACACAGGATCGAATTCAGACAGCAGAGGAAGAAAACTTTAAAAGGCAAAAAAAAAAGAACAGGAGTAGGAGGAGAACTAGCCCCAAATATGTCACGTAAATATTGCTACTGTGCTTTTATGCTCATTTTATGCTTTTGTGTTGAGAGGTGAATCCATACATGTTTACCTGAAGAGTTTGTACAGAGACTATGCAGATACAACTGGGGGAAACAAATGAGGACTCACATCTCCTGTCAGCTTCTCTTTCATCTTTCGTGCTCTGCGCTCAAAGTCCTGAGCCACAGAGTCCTTTATAGGCCCCTTGGCTGGCATGGGTCCAATTGTATCCTCATCCTCTCCTTCACTGCTGGAGGGCTCAGGCTGGTACCCTGGAGGTAGGGCAGGCCCTGGGAAACCCTCTCCATCTTCACCATCATTATTATCATCATTATCGTATGCTGCTCTGCGAAACCCAGGAGGTAAAGCTGGTCCCAGCACAGGTGGCCTGCGGGAACACAAGGAAGTTACAGCTTCCATAATTGACTGTTTATCCACACTGTTATCCTCAACTAATTATATTCACTTCTTCTACTTCACTGGAATAAACTATAAAACGTAATTGCTCACCTTTCTGGTGAGCTCTGTTGTTTCTTAAATCCTGGTGGGAGAGCTGGTCCAAAGAAACCATCATCTTCTTCTTCTTGTTTCCTTGATTTCTCCACCCTGTTCAAAAGACATATGTTGCTAATTCATTAGCATTTTCTGAGAAGACATAATTTATAAAGTGGTTTTAAGTTGTAATTAATGGCATTATCAATGGCTAGTTTTTCACAACCTGGCAACCCAAAAGTTGTTATTATTAATGGTTTATAACAGATCTATAAAGCATTAGTTAATTATATAGTAATCATCAACAGATCGATTACAAGTTGTAAAACCTTTTAAAAAATGCCTTATCAGAAAGTGGTAATTTATAATTCACTAGTGAACCTACTCCGCAGGTCTGTCTCCAGGTGTGTGTTTTGTCTTGGCTCTTTTGACCGACACCTCCTGCTCACTCTCATCTGAGGAGCTCGACGGTTCTCCCCGTTTATAGCCCGGAGGCAGAGCCGGGCCAGCGACTACAGAGTTCAGGAAGAAAAATAATAAACAACTAAAACTGTTGGTGATTAATACAACGTTGGATTTAATGTACGAATGTCTAAGGGTCTCTGGCAAAATATATTAGGTTTCATACTTACATCCTTCTTCATTGTCAGAGTCTTCGTCGCTCTCTTTTCTGAACATCGGGGGCAAGGCAGGTCCGACTGGTTTATCAGACGACATATTTGACACTGATGAAGTCTTTCCTCAGTCACGTAGTTTCAGTAATTTCTAATAAAGTTAGAAAGCTGCCCAATTCGCCAAAGGAATACAGTGTGCGAGGGAACTTTGCAGGGGGAATTTCACCTTTCACACAGGAAGTAAACACTGACGCTCCAGTAGCGTCTGTCAAGTTACCTGAGGTTAGTCACCCTAAAACAGAAACTCAGCAATTGTGCTGCAAGAATAAAAAACAGAATAAATAACATGTTTTATCTGATACATTATATTGTATCAGGTCGTGTTATTTTCTTATTTTTTATTTTTTTCTTATTTTTTTAATGAACATATTTCATTCAGATTTTAGTTGGCAACTAAACCCTCTGTTTCCTTTCATTTCATTAAATTAATTGGTAACTACTCTGATAATTGTTTAAGTTATTTTTCATGTAAAAATGTTCAACTTCAGCTTCTCTCTCTGCTGCTATTCCTTTTAATAGTCTTAATTATTTTTTAATAATTTTGAGTTTTGGACTATTGGTAGGACAAAACAGGTATTGTGGAGGTGTCACTTTGGATTACTTTGAGTAACTGTGTAACAAATAATCAATTGATAAATTCAGAAAATAATCAATGAATTTTACTTGTAATGGATTATTTTTACAGTGTTGTATACGTTCTTTTACTCAAGTAAACTTAAGTCTGTTTTTCAAAGTACTTCTCAAATTAATATTCCTCAATTGTCTTTTATTATGAAGGTTACCGGAAGTCATTTTCTGTAATACTTTAACTTGTTTAACAATAGTACTGGTTTCTCGTAACTAGAGCATCACGCACCTCAGTCCATCTTTGTAGACGTTCTGGAGGCCATATGGATGGTTATGAAGATAAATCTGACATTTTTGAAAGAATTTGCTTATTTAAAAGTCTGTAAGATGGGTAAAAGGGATAAAGGAGACCGTGGTGAGTTGTTGATGTTGCGTTTTTAACCTACCAAGCTAGCCATTAGCTAACGTTAACTTCGTGGCCATTTGAAAGATGAAAATTCGAGTGCCTGGAGGAAAAGTTTTACTGAAACTCACAGATATGGGTGTAACTGATGAGATAGACACCACCTAAAATGGCAAAAATGATACTTCAAAGACTTTCTGGCCGCATTTTAACACACAAACACAGATGGACATGAACCTGTGTAATGTTAAAATGCCATACATAGTATCAAAAGGGAAAAATTGTTACTAAGCAGAGCAGTTGTAGTAAAGGGACGGATATACTGATTTATAAAGAGTCATTGATTTTATCAGTGGTGTTTAAATCCTAAAACAAGGGAATTTATACTAATATATTATTATCTTATTACTGAGAATGGTTTCCAACTCTTATGGTCGGCTACAGAGAAGAGGCCCAAAAAGCGTTTCTATGAGGAGGAAGATGATGAAGAAGAGGTGGTGGGAGGCGAGTCTCAGGAGGCCATACCTGCTGCTGCAGGGAAACAAGTGGATGAGTCCAGTACAAAACTGGATGAGTATGGAGCCAAAGACTACCGTGTTCAGATGTTGTTAAAGAATGATCACTCTTCACGGCCCCTCTGGGTGGTAAGACATGTTTGGACTCACTTGAGACAGTTTAAAAAATTAAAACAATATTCCAAAGGATGTTTTCTTGTATTTTGTTGTCATGTTCTTTTCTTTTATTTCATTCTTCTCTCCTCCAGGCTCCAGATGGACACATTTTTCTGGAAGCCTTCTCACCAGTGTATAAGTACGCCCAGGATTTCTTGGTGGCCATTGCAGAGCCAGTGTGCAGGCCTAACCACATCCATGAGTACAAGCTGACGGCTTACTCCCTGTATGCAGCTGTCAGTGTGGGGCTGCAGACCTCTGATATTGTGGAGTACCTGCAGAAACTCAGCAAGACATCTGTACCTGATGGAATTGTGCAGTTCATTAAGGTCAGACTGAGCACTGAGGCAGGGAAGGGTTATTGGAAATGTCTTCCAAATGTATTATTTTTAATGTTGTGTGCACGGTTTGGTTGTTTCATCACTGCATTTAATCCCTCTCTATCTCTCAGCTCTGCACAGTGAGCTATGGCAAAGTCAAGCTGGTGCTCAAGCACAATAGGTAAAGTAATTTCATCAAGCATTCCTTCTATCTTTGCATCATTAATCATCACTTCAGTGCTCTTTTTTAAACTGTGCTGCCTGTCTACCCTTAGGTATTTTGTTGAGAGTGCCTTCCCTGATGTGATCCAGCGCCTTCTGCAGGACAACGTGATCCGTGAATGTCGTCTCCGTACTGCAGATGGAGCAGACACTGAGCTTATTACTGAAGTCATCCACAGCAAGTCAGCGGTATATCATGCAGCGTCTATTTTTACTCGCACACACACATATAAAATGATTTATTATCTGAGTGTAATGTGCTGTAGTTCACATGCTGGGGACAGATCATGCAGCTACTGCTAGGTAGCAGCACAACCAGGATTTTCAACCTGCGTATAGTCACTCTTAGATATAAGATTATTTACGTATTTTAACAAAACAAGACTGACGGCACAAGGGAAATTATAAAATTATACTACCATCTAATTGAATAGCAATAATGAGACAAAATAACTCTGAATTTCCTGCTGGCCATGCTGTCCCGGTCATTCATGCAACATATGTCCCTCTGTGTGTCTGTCTGACAGATCTCCAAGTCTGGTCAGGAAAAGGGAGGCACTTCCACCTCACAGCAGCCCAGCGAGGGACAAACCTCAACCCAGCAGGTCCCCGAGGACATTTTCAGCTACTATGAGCAAATGGATAAAGAAGAGGAGGAGGAGGAGGAGACTCAGACTGTGTCCTTTGAGATTCGCCAGGTACACTACTACATACTTAACAATACTGCTGACCATTTTTTAATCAGACTTTAAACAGATTTTCTGTTTTAATTGAGATTTTTTTACAGGAGTATCATCATCAATCATCATTTAGTTCTGAACGTTATTGTCTTGGGCTGCAACTAACAGTTATTGTCATTATTGATTTATATTGTTTCTTATTTGTGATTGCTTAAATTGTCAGAATATATTGAAAAAATGGCAGTTGCATTTCATGGTGGTTCCTCATGCTGGTTTTTATATTGCACAGATAAACCTGGCTGCCTAATGCTTTATAAAATGGTCAACTGTAAAATGAGTGTGCGTGATTTGCAATTAAACTAAACCATATGGTAAACCAGTGCAATAGACGGTATATTTTATAACTAGTGTCTTAAAGCCACAGTTTGTGTGTTCTTATTTTATTTTAAATGAAATACCTTGCTTAACAAATTCAGTCATATTTTTATTCACTATTCTTCTCTAATCTGGTGTAGGAGATGATTGAAGAACTACAGAAGCGCTGTATTCAGCTGGAGTACCCCCTCCTAGCAGAGTACGACTTTCGCAATGATACTGTCAACCCAGACATCAACATAGACCTGAAGCCCACTGCTGTGTTGCGGCCCTACCAGGAAAAGAGTCTGCGCAAGATGTTTGGGAATGGACGCGCTCGTTCCGGGGTCATCGTGCTGCCCTGCGGTGAGACAGCTGGTTTACTGCAGACAGAACACTGAGTGAAAAAACACAAAGGAAACCACGTGTTTGTAACATAAATCTCGTTTAGAAAGCTTGTATGTCTCAATTATTTTATTACCCCATTGCTTTTCTAGGAGCTGGCAAATCGCTGGTGGGCGTGACAGCGGCGTGCACGGTGCGTAAACGCTGCCTGGTGTTGGGTAACTCCTCTGTGTCAGTGGAGCAATGGAAGGCCCAATTCAAAATGTGGTCCACTATTGATGACTCTCTGATCTGCCGCTTCACCTCCGACGCCAAGGACAAACCCATCGGCTGCTCGGTGGCCATCAGCACCTATTCTATGCTGGGTCACACCACCAAGCGCTCCTGGGAGGCTGAGAGGGTCATGGAGTGGATGCGGAGCCAGGAGTGGGGACTCATTATCCTGGATGAGGTGCACACTATCCCTGGTGAGCTGTTGCACTATATTAGTTTTCCAGGAAATATTACCCTCCAGTGTTGTTACGAATATTTTTGATGTAATGATACAATGGGATATAGACACATATCTGGCAGATCAATCAACATGCTCACATAATGATTCTGTGTTTTCCCTGTAGCCAAGATGTTTCGTCGTGTTCTGACCATTGTCCAGGCTCACTGCAAACTGGGGCTCACTGCCACGCTGGTCAGGGAAGATGACAAGATTGTGGACCTCAACTTCCTAATTGGGCCTAAGCTGTTCGAGGCCAACTGGATGGAACTGCAGAACAATGGCTACATTGCCAAAGTCCAGTGCGCAGAGGTGAGTCTTGTAGTATTCTACTAGAAAATAAGGGACATAAACATCAGTTTTGATGCAAACCATGGCTTATTTATTTTGAGGGTGTTAAATGTCGAAGGTGATTAGTGTGCACTGTCTGAACTATGTATTGCCTGTGCTCCAGGTGTGGTGCCCGATGTCTCCCGAGTTTTACAGAGAATATGTGGCCATTAAGACGAAGAAGCGCATCCTTCTCTATACTATGAACCCCAATAAGTTCCGTGCTTGCCAGTTTCTCATTCGTTTTCATGAGCGGCGCAATGACAAGATCATTGTCTTTGCTGACAACGTGTTTGCCTTGAAGGAATACGCCATTCGCCTCAACAAGTAGGTTATCTACAGTGGGAACAACTGAATTGTTTCTGTAAATTGTCTTTTTACATTAGATTTCTTAATGTTTTCAATTGTCCTCTCTTTGTCGACTTTAGGCCTTACATCTATGGTCCAACCTCTCAGGGGGAACGTATGCAGATTTTACAGAACTTTAAACACAACCCCAAGATCAACACCATTTTCATCTCCAAGGTAAACCAGTCAATCTGTGGAGGATTTACTACATGTAAAGTGGACTGGGCTCCTTGAGCCACCATGTGCCCCCTGGTGGGCAGTAAGAGGGACACTAGTATTTGTAGACAACTAACATTTGCCTCCTCTCTGTAGAAGGGCTCTTTCTGTCTATCAGTGTGTTTACATGCACGGTTATAACTGGATAAAAATCAGATTCAGTCAATATTCATGTTATGGCACATGCAATTTTTTTAATGTTTTTTTTTTTTTTTTGATCCTTTTAGTAATCTGCACAGACTGTGTGCTACTTATTTATTAGTTCAGTAGTCTGATTGACATTTTATTGCTTGATAAGAGTGAGATGAAAGATTAACCCCTATTTGCACATTGTCAAAGATTCTTGGTGTAAGAGAAAATCAGAAGCATGTAAATGCATGCTGTCCTGCACAGTAATACAGTGTTGTTATTTCATGACTGTGAATTTGTACTACATCTCTGCTACCAAACAGGTTGGAGACACCTCATTTGACTTGCCAGAAGCCAATGTTTTGATCCAGATCTCTTCCCACGGTGGATCACGCAGACAGGAGGCCCAGAGGCTTGGGAGAGTCTTACGAGCCAAGAAAGGTCCAAACAAAACAAAAAAAAAATTGGGATTGTTTGCTCATACATGACAAATGCTGACATTAATCTCTCTCCATCCATGGACAAATACAGTTATTCTCACCCCACCTGTCTGCCCATTTAGGAATGGTAGCAGAGGAGTACAATGCGTACTTCTATTCACTGGTGTCCCAGGACACACAGGAGATGGCTTACTCCACCAAGAGGCAGAGGTTCCTGGTGGACCAAGGATACAGCTTTAAGGTGGTTTCTCTTACAAGTCACATTTAGACATATAACCTAAATGGGCTAAAAGTTCATTTCACTTAGGTTTGGGCAACCTGATTTAATTATGGTATCAATTTTGAAAAAGCTTAGTTTATTTAAATAAAGAAATAGGATTTTCCTTTTTCTTTTGCTGTTGTCAATACACTTCCCCCAGGCTAACCAGAACCTGATATTATGTATTCCGAAGTGTTTGGTTTCATCAGATCAAGTCTGGCTGAGATTATAGGGTGAAGTGATCCAAGATTCACAAACAGTGAAATCTGAGAGTGATTTTGGCAACAGCCAATAGGAGGGACAAAACTAAGAGTGAACCAGAAAAGTCACTGGTTTCAGAAAAAGCATCTTTCACTCACAGAGATATTTTACATCAGAAGAAGGCTCCACCTGTTCTTCTGTAGATAAAGATCTACGCAAATTTATTAGGTGTTCACATGGAATGACAAAGTGAAATAGGAAGTAATTTAAAAAAGTTTTAGCAACATTCAAAAATGCATTAATTGCATAATTGCAAACATAAATAAACAAATACTGTTTTTAGGTTGGCATGTTCCTCTTCTTTCTCAGGTCATCACAAAGTTGGCAGGTATGGAGGAAGAGGACTTAATGTTCTCCAGCAGAGATGATCAACAGCAGCTGCTTCAGAAGGTCCTTGCTGCTTCAGACCTGGATGCTGAGGAGGAAGTGGTGGCAGGGGAGGTGGGCACACGACCACAGGTGAGTACCATTGCCAAACTTAGAACATGTATGTGTAATTGCCTTTTGCATGCTTGCAACTGTGCTCTTGTCTATTACAATATTCTCAGCTTTTTTTATTTTCATTTTATTTTTTATCCCTACCTGCTTCTTCATCAGTTCTCAAGGCGAGCAGGCACCATGAGCTCCATGTCAGGTGCAGATGACACTGTCTACATGGAATATCAAAGCCGAAGCAGCAGAGCCTCTGCGTTGGCCAAGAGCGTTCATCCACTGTTCAAGCGCTTCAGAAAGTAGATGCACTGACTCAGACCCTGACACCTAAAGACTTCTTCAGTTGCAATAGGGCAATAGGACGAAGTTGGGGCACAATAGTGTATACTGAGGCTAAGCATCAGACTACTAGCAGCAGGTTCAGGTAGTCCAGCTGGTCTGGAGAAGAAAGCAATGACCTGAAACTGAATATTTTCTTAAGTTAATGAAGATATACTGAATATTGCTTCCTCCTGGTAGCCGCTGGTGATGTTGGTTGAAATGACCTTTATAACTGGTATATCTGATAAGGATACAGGGAACGGTGCCCGTAGGTGCGGGATGAACCTCAAACGCCTACATGCACAACATTTGCAGGTGAAACATCTGACAAACATTGCAAATGCTGTCCAAGTGTCAACTACTGTTGGAAAAAAAAAAAGTTTGCTTTTGTGTAATTTTTTATATCTGTGTTGCATTGCAGAGATGCAGCTCGCCAATCATGGCCTGCTCTGAAACAAAATTAGGCGTTGTTTATGATATTCAAGCTAAATTACACAACACTTAAGGGCTGTTTGCAGTAAATTTCAGCCACAGATGTCTGCATGTAAGATGAGAGTAAATGGCTACTGTAGTATGGGTCAGATACAGGTACAGAAGCTAATACAAATTAGCGCTTGAAGTAACTAAAGATCAGCTCTCAGTCATTTAACAGTGAATGGAATAATCTGCGTTGTATCTGCTGCTGGTGGTTGATTCACTGAGAAAAATATTTGAGGAGGAAAATGATTTTTTAGTGGACTTCTGTCAGTACAGCTTTTGGTAAATGTGGCTACATTTTACACATTAAAACATCACAAATCTGTTAATGGTTCTCTGTGTTAGTGTTCACTAATAAGTTTTGGTCTGGAATTTTCTTCTCTATAATGTTGCAAAATGTGTTTTTGTAAAAAAAAATGTCTTTGGAATTTCTTTTTTTACATTTGAAATTGGTTAAACTTTGCAACAATCAAAAGGTGTCATACTAAGAAAATATAAAATTTCACAAGAAGAGATGATGAAAGAATGAAAGCTCTATGTTTTATACATGAGTAACTGCATGAGGCTGAAATTGAACTGAACTGAAGATTATTAAAATCAGTCTTTTATCCACAGTGGTACAAAAGAATGTCAAACTCCTAAATAAACAAAATAACAGTTCCTGTCAGCAATTAATAGTGGCAACAGTCAACACTGGCTACACATCACATCTTCTTTCCCAGTACACCAATTTATTTGAATTTGGCTGAGTAAAGAAAACATAGCATTATGCCTGAAGACTGAATGGAGGGAATACTTGGAGCCTTTTTTTTTTTTTTTGGGACTTGGAATGAGTATAAGCTGGGGATAGAGAGGGGTGACGGTTTGGGGGGGTCTACTTCCTCTGCTTGTTGATGACTTGAAGATATTCCAAAAAAAAACAACAAAAAAACATCTAGAGCCTGGTGCCTTGTGCAAGCTGCCAAAATGGTGAGTGTGGGAAAATACCCACCTCTGCCCAGCCACCCTTCACCAGACCACAGGTCCTGATTCCCCCTGAATGGCCCTTTCTCTGGCCTGGTAGTCCAGTATGTGTTTTGTGTCCTCTCGAGTGTTGAGCCTTAACCTTTTGGCTTGGAAGAAGCTACAAGAAAAGAGGTAGATTCAAATTCTCGTGTTGGTTGAGATAAGGACGTGAAGTTTAAAGGATGGACAATGACTAAATGTTTCACAAGTTTAAAATGTAAAAATGATTAATAAAAGGATGTCCAGCACACAGATTCATATCCTTACGTGTTTTTTTTTTTTTTTTTCAAAATATGATTGTATTTAATAACTAGATGGTAAAAATGGCTATCTTAGCTCAAGTGCTTTAATTTCTCAGAATGGTAATAAAGTTCAAAAGTAGCGATGCATTTAGAGTGTAAAGGTCCATTGCAAGATATGGTCAAGCCAAGAGGGTCAACACCAAAAGTTAACCCAAGTTCTGAAACAGAGACATGAATACTGTGCAAATATTTTACATTTGCTGAACTATCATCTAGCACTGGCTGACCATTTATCTTTTGGAGAGGCTGAATTGCCTATCAGGTTCAAGAGAAATGTTACATAAGATATCTCATGCCCATATGATCTCCAGGCCTACCTAGCTTTTTTTTGTAATTCGCCTGCAAGGACTGTATACAGTCCACCAGGATTACTTTAAATGTGGCTGCTAAACATTAACAAAACACTGAGCCCTTACATATGAAGGTGTAAGCAGCTGATGATTTGTGTGCTTACATGAGCTGGACTGTGGGCTGGACTTTCGTTTAATGCAAACACGTGAAGGTAATCACGTTAATGTTCATTCAATGTGTGTATGTGTGTGTGTGCTTGTGTGTGTGTGCACGCAGGCTGATTAATTAGTGTGATATAACTGTGGCACTTGCACGTTGTAATGTACTCCTTTTCCGATGAAAGAATGAACCCAACAGCTTTTTTGGGGAAACGCCCACACCCGAATACAGAGTTATCCCTCCCTTCTGTTTCAGCGAACATCCAATCCTCTTCCACTTCTGAGGTTGTACAAGCATCCGTTTAAAAGCGTTCCTCAATAAAAACCCCATCCAACATTTCAGTATCATAGAAGGAGGACTGCGTTTACACGTGCAGGGAGCATGCATTTGTAATTTTTAACTCTGCGCTTTTAGAATTTTAAAAGACCCCACCATATATCGTTTGTTTTGTTGACGGAAACACTGAAAATTATCCAGATAATGGCATTCCTGAATCATTTTACGACTGCATACTTGAAAAGTTTTCAAGGCGACCGGCTAAATAAGCAGCTGTTCTTCATTTTACGCGCCTTACACAAGTCAGCATCCAGCGAAGCTTTGAGAATCTCCGCGGCTGGAGAAGAGGCCATACCTCAAAAACTGATCACACCGGCGGATGTCGGCGAGAAACCCAGTTTCAAGACTCTGAAGGAGATGCCCGGACCCAGCACTCTATCCAACTTGATCGAGTTCTTCTGGAGAGACGGGTTTAGCAGAATTCATGAAATTCAGGTAATGGTATCCATATGTGCTTCTCATTTTGTTTGACAGATGAAATATTGCTTTTTGTGTTTTCCACCACTGGCAAAGAGCCTGTGTATTCTCGGCGTCTGTCAAATTCGCCACCTATGCGTAAAATGGCACAGACCGTTGCGTAAAAGCGCACCAGAGGTTTGATCGCTGGTTAATTTTCCACTCCAAGGTATGTTATTTTAGTAATTGCCCTCAAGTGAGTTACAAAAAACACTGAAAGTGTTTTTTCCATTGCAAGATGCAGCGGATAATCTTGTTAGAAAGCGATTTGGTCTCAATCTGTGGAAAATGTTTGAAGCTGAAAAGTGTGAAATGTGCTAATTAGTCAATCAAAGGTGTCAATCAATACGACAGAACAAGACTTGTGTCATTGATTTACTCATGCGAAAGAGTGTTAAAGTTCCTGTATTGTTACTTAACCTATGCAGTCTGCTCTTTTGTTTTATAAAAAAAAAAAAAAAAAAGTCAGATGAATGTCATGTGTTTTATACTGTCCATGATGTGATCCATTAGTGTGGAAATTAGTCCTAGTGACAGAGATTGAGTAGTTGCTCATGAACACATTTTTATACTGTATATCTAAAGATGCTTCACTTAAAACAGTATGTGAAAAGTCATGACTGAGGCAAAGAACAACAACAACAACAACAACTGAGAACATAAGTCAAACAAATAAAGGTAGTCGGGTAAATTAAGATATAAATAATGCCATTGTTACAGACCGGTTCTAGTGGAGATACAATGTCACAGTTGGCGTTGGCTGGCATACAACAATATTCTGCTGAAATGCATTTCATTAACATAATTAGTCAGTCTACATTTGTCTGCTCAAATTGGATTATGTACTATCAGCAATTATTTGTAATTGCATTTCGAATTTAGAAAAGCGTTGGTGTCTTGTGAAATTACTGCTGGATTTTCTCCATTTACCAGAAACCATTTCTATCAAAGTGACTTCAATCAAGAAAAATGTCCACTAAATAGTTGTCAATATTGCATTATAGATGGAGCATAGACAGAAGTATGGAAAAATCTTCAAGTCCCGCTTCGGCCCCCAGCTGGTGGTCTCGATCGCAGACCGTGACCTGGTGGCTCAGGTGCTGAGGGCCGAGCGCATGGCCCCTCAGAGAGCCAACATGGAGTCCTGGAAGGAGTACAGAGACATGAGAGGCCGTTCCACTGGCCTCATTTCAGCGTGAGTCCTCCTGCAACCTTTTGATCTTTGAGTCGGAATGAAATAAATGACTTTGAGGAAGACAGGATAATCACTCTAGCTTCCATAAGTGTGGAAAGGAACTGCACAAAACTTTTGTATCTGTAAACTCTGAGATATTGTACTTTCAGCACAACACTTTTACAACAGCTACTATCATTCTTCATCAAATCTAGGATATTATATTTATATGTCTACATCCACTTTGTCTCCTCTATCCTGTTTCGCAGTGAGGGAGAAGAGTGGCTGAAGATGCGGAGCGTGCTCAGACAGCTCGTCATGCGACCCCGTGATGTAGCCGTCTTCTCTGATGACGTGAACAAAGTGGTAGACGACTTGATCAAGAGAGTTTGTATTCTGCGCACCCAGGCGTCTGACGGTGCAACTGTCCTGAACATGAATGACCTCTTCTTCAAATATGCCATGGAAGGTTGGTAGAGATCCTGTGAATGTTTGGGTGTGAAGTGAGCTGAAAGTGGTGCATTGGATGGATTTGAAAATGATAGTGCAGTAGGAGATTGATCTAGGCCATCAGAGAGAATAGAGGGCAGGCAGGAAGAGGTAATAGCGAACAGAAAAGAGATAGAGAAACGACAATACACACCCCATGTTATTCAATGGCACATGGTGATGCTTGTCAAGTAGAAACAATCCATTGACAACTGCCGAAGTTCCCACTATACCAAAATGTACGAACCACTGATGTACAAGAAACAAATGATGAGTAAGGAATCATTGCTGTAGCTTTCCGACTTAAAATGTTACGGAAACTCCTTCTTCCTTTGTCCTTACAGGTGTGGCAGCCATTTTGTACGAGTGCCGACTTGGCTGTTTGGAAAATAATATTCCCCAGGAAACCCAAGACTACATCAGTGCGCTGCACCTCATGTTCAGCTCCTTCAAGACAACCATGTATGCCGGGGCGATCCCCAAGTGGCTCCGGCCTGTCATTCCCAAACCGTGGGAGGAATTCTGTCACTCCTGGGATGGCCTCTTCAAATTCAGTAAGTAGTGTATGGCTAGTAATTTTATCACCACAGGGCCCACATAAATAGTTTTTAGTATACTTGCATGTTGTCTTTCAGTATACTTTTGTGTTCAAGTGAACTGTGTGCCTGCAGTAACTACAGTAAGTTCATATCAAATGGGTGTTTCAGCACTTCAGCACCACACTTCCAAGTTGGGAGACTCACAAGAGATGGATTAAAAAAAGAAAACTAAAGCAGAGGAGGAAGAGTTATCTTTGCTTATAGTCCCTAATAAGGGTCAATCTCCAAAAACACTGGAAGCCACGGAGGCTTTGTAATGAATTTGTAGTTCCCAAGCCAAGATGTCCCTAAAGCCATCACCAGGAGTTTTTTTTTTTTTTTTTTTTTTTTTTTTTTTTTCTCAGACTTGAAACTTGAAGTTTCTCCAGAGCCACAGAAGTCATTATGCAACTGTTTTCACAGACATAGTACTCTCAATGACAAATAAACTGACCTTCATGTGTAAATTTGGTGTAACACCCCTTTTAGATTTCCTGTCCTTTTTTTTTTTTTTTTTTTTTTTTTTTTTTTTTTTTTTTTTTTTTTTTCTCTGAGTGAGGAGAAAGGCCTTTCTTTCTTCTGTTTAAAACCATTATAATAGTTTTCAATGTAAACATGTTTGATCATGCTTTCTGTGTGGTAGTTCTGGTTAAGTATTTGCAAGCTTTTTATTTTTTATAAATAGCCTGGCATCAATAGAAAGGAATGTTGATTTGCATATAAATCTCTACTGCTGTACCATGGGACTGTGCGAGTATGGGGTCCCTCTGTTATATAACCTGTTCTCTCCTCTCTTTCCTTTCCTTCACTATCCTCCCTCACGTCCCCTTCCCTCCTCACTTGCCCCTAACCTCCTCCCCTCTCCATTCATCCCTCCCTCTTTGTCTCTGTCTGATCTCAGGCCTTATTCACGTTGATAAGAGGCTCGCAGAGATCAAGGCCCAGCTTGAGCAGGGAGAGGAGGTGAAGGGGGGGCTACTCACACACATGCTCATTACCAAGGAGATGAGTCTGGAGGAGATCTACGCCAACGTAACGGAGATGCTACTGGCCGGGGTCGACACGGTGTGTGTTTGTGTGTGTGGAGGTGCAGTGAATGCGGCTTTAGCAGGAGGTGGAGCAGTTGGGAGTCGTGTGTGTGTGTGTGTGTGTGTGTGTGTGTGTGTGTGTCTGAGTCAGTGTTGAGTTTCAAGGGTTGGGTTTCTGGCACCACATCCGTGCCTGTGTAGCTGTGCCAGCGTCAGGTCAAGGCAGTGAATCGTGGGGTTACACAGTATCCCACTGACAAACTTGTTCTCACTCATATTTAGTTTCTCATCATTTGTCTCTGTCTGTTAGATCTACACAGGGGGGCTTTTGTCCTTTTTTTTTTTTTTTTTTCATCTACGAGACATCTGTGTTATGTGTTGGTATGTTTCCACATTAGAACTCAATTGGATAACACTTTGAAATAATTAAGACTGTTGGTTTAATGCCACTGAAGAACCATTTTTTGTGGAAGCTGTTTACCTTTTTTAATTGGCAGATTAAAGAATACAGAAATAAGAAACACTAGAAGGGAGCAGGAACATGACATGGCATACAACAAACATCCTGGATCAGATTTGGACCCAGGATGTTACTTTTTCATATTTGGTGCCTCAGCCCATTGGACCATCAGAGACATGCACACACAGCACAGTTCAACAAGAAAGAGGAAAATCAAAGAATATTTGCTCACCAAGAATGTTTTTTCCAACTGTTTCACATTTGGTATGTGCGTGTTTACACTTGCATCGGAGTCCTTACTGTGTGCACATGTGCGCAGTTACTGCCTAATTTGTTTGGGGTACTGTCAGATTAATAAGAATTATGATTGTAGAGTGTTTTGTGCTGAGCTAGGGGCTACGGGATAAAAGGGTGTATGTGTTTTTGTTGAACGGCCACGTCCCGGTAGGGGGTCGGGCTTAGCTGAGCCATTACCTGACCCCTCAGTGCATTTGCCTTTACTCAGCGCACACAAGAGCTGTCAAGACACGTTAGCCACAGCCAGAGTTATAGCACAGACTGGGCAGAGGTGAGATGAGGGGGAGAGTAAGGGGGTGGGCCTGAGGTAGAGGGACGCTGTTCGGAAAAAAGCATGTCATGAGGAGGAGGACAAAAACAGTTGGGTGTACGATGGATGTTAGAAAAGACAAGATGTGGGGAGGCGGGGTTTGAGGGGAGAGGCCTAAGCGCTTTAGAGCTGTGTTCGGATGGGCTTTTATCATATGATTCCTCTCTTGCTTTGTCTGAGGTGTTGCCAGCATCTGTGCCAGCTGGGGCTGATTAGGAGCAAGTCGGGTTACATGGGGAGAGGGTGATGACAGAGCGGGAGGGAGAATCTGAGGCAGGGTATGGGAAGAGGGAGGTGGAAGACACAAGTGAAAAGGATGGTGGGGCATATACAAGGGTAGATAATTCTTTTGATCATTAGTTAGTCCACTGGGATACACTGACATTAGACTGAGCTCTGGGGTCTTTTTTGTGATGCTAGCAAAAAATAAGGCTGCCCCTCTGATATCCATATATGTCATGACGTACGGGTAGAAAAGGATGCCAGGAAAAGAAGTAAGATGTGGGCTGGTGTAATGAGGTGTACAGTACAGCCAGTGAAAGATAATATAGAAAAGATGACACCCATTTCCATATCATTTGCTCATCTTCCCACGTCATTGAAATTTGAATGTTAGTGACATGTGAGTCAGAATTGGGACAATGGAGAACAGTGAGATAACTGAAACTGAGTAGGTAGAGTGGTTGCAAAGGAGGAAAGAGGAAATGAAAATAATCAGGGTGTGTCTAACGGGAAAGAGGAAAGCTCAAGATGTGTGGGAAGCGTTAGGAGAGGGAGCCCATTGTGTGGGGAGAGAAACAGTGAGATCAGCAAGGGCATATAGGAAATTAGAAAAGGGAGAGAATGAGGTAGAAGTGATAATAATTAATTAGCATTATTTTAAACTCTGTATCCTCGTTACATGTGATGTGAACCGCACTTATAATGCTGTTAAGTGTGGTACAGCTGAGTGCATTTAATCATGAGAATGGATGCCTGGGGGTGATGTAAGATGAGGGATATAGGCCTGAGGTTGCAGCTGGTGGAGAGGTTCAGTGTCAGCTCATCACGTGGAATTAGCCCCCCTCTCCCTCAAAGCCCCTCACTGTTTCCCAACACTTACGCAACATTGTAGAAACTCCTTATATCAGCTTGAATTGAGGACAGACCTGTTGCAAAAGAGAAATGGCAACATCTCCACAGAGATTTAATGGAAAAGCAAAAGAATGACACTAATCTGCTACACATTCAAAGAGGAATATATACAACAAATGTGTCAAAATGCCCTTTTCTGTCCTCATAGACATCCTTCACCTTGTCATGGGCCAGCTACCTGTTAGCGCGGCATCCTCATATACAGCAGAAAATCTTTACGGAAGTGACAAGGACTCTGGGACCTGGGACAGTCGCCACAGCTGACGATGTCCCCCGTCTGCCTCTCATCAGAGGACTGGTCAAAGAGACTCTCAGGTGCAAACTGAGCTGATTTTTCTATTCAGTCTTCTCTGTTTTCTGTCCTTGACTAACTGCTTTGTTCAGTATCTTCACATGAGTATGTTTAATTTGTTAATTTTCTATCTCTGTGTGTGGCTTTCACATTCTGTTAGAATTGAACTTTGTGAGAAGATCAATGTATAGTGCTGCTGAATAACAGTCTTTGTGTACCCCTCCCTGGGAGCAGGCTTTTTCCAGTTCTCCCAGGCAACGGAAGGATTACCCAGGATGACTTGGTGGTGGGCGGATACTTCATCCCCAAAGGGGTAAGACTGTGAGAGACATAATAGATGCGAGTCTTCTGGAGTGTGCATGTGCCTAAGAAAAAGTGTAACCATAAAAGTCGGCCAAAAACATTACAGTGGAACCAGATGTAACATGATCTCTCATTACTCATACTTCTCTCTCTCTCGCTCTCTTTCTCTCTCTCTCTCTCTCTCTCTCTCTCTCTCTCTCTCTCTCTCTCTCTCTCTCTCGCTCTCTCTTGTGTGTACAGATGCATGTACAATAGCACAGCTGTTTTCATTACACAACTGACATTTTTCTGTTTTCTGACTTTGTTAGACTCAGCTGGCTCTGTGCCACTACTCCACATCTTTGGAAGAAGAGACCTTTGCTGATGCCTTAGACTTCCAACCAGATCGCTGGATACGGAAAGATTCCACAGATCGCGTCGACAACTTTGGCTCGATTCCCTTTGGCTACGGCATCAGGAGCTGCATTGGCAGGAGAATAGCAGAGTTAGAGATGCATCTCGCTCTCATAAGGGTAGGGAATTTATCAACTCTCCACACACTCGCTAGACACACACATTCAGAATTTGTCTTCAGACATGTCTATAAATATATCCACTTACACGAATAAATAAAGTTTTTCATTATAGTGTCAATGCAAACAACTACGCCCAACCCTACAAGGTGCCATAAAGGCATGCAGAATGCTGCTTATACATTTTCAACAATAAGAAAAAATAAAGAAAACCATCTCAACAAACATTTACTATGTAATATTGGAGAAATCGTAGGAAATACTAATTAAATGGTCCATATTGTCTTCTTTTCCGGACTTTTTAGTCACATTTAGCGAGCCTAAACACTAAATTAAACAAGTCCAGTTGTTGATCATCTGTATGTCAGAGTATTTCAGGGTTTTGTTGAGCCATTTCCTGGAAAATTTACATTATTGAACAGTACAAACAAATGGGTCCAACTGTCCACATCCCAAATCACACAGTCCCTGAATATTTTTGAATCAGGAAGTATACCTGTTCCCAGCTGTGGTACTAAAGATGTCTGGGTTCTTGATAACCACACGTACAAATGAACTCACAGACAATGCCTCACTATTAAAACAGGTCATACAATCTGATTGACATCTGTGTTTTTGCTCCTTGTGCAGCTCATTCAAAGGTTCCACATTGGCGTGTCTCCTCTCTCTACTGATGTTAAAGCCAAAACCCATGGCCTACTCTGCCCTGCTGCCCCTATCCACCTGCAGTTCATCGAGAGGGAAAACTAGACTCTGAGTCCTCTCCATAAGGTCTACTGTACTGTATGTTTTTAAAGTTTTGATTTGTTGTTGGGTTTTTGAAAAGATGATTTCTTGTGACCGCGAGATGGAAAAGTGTACAAATCAGACCAACAACTTAACGCTTCAGTTTGGCTGGTTTATTTGTGCACAAAGGACAGATCTGGTGCTGGGGACACCAAGTCTCTCACTGAATGACTGACAGAACTTGAGCTGCTTATATCCTAACTTGATCAGGGCATGGTCATTATCATCTGTTTAACCTCAAAACCTTTCTCTCAATGTTTCACTTTTTTATTGCCTATATTTTCCTGGAAATGCATGCATCACTAAATCTCTGCAAGATAATCTTCTAAACACCAATATAACCATAACATAGACTCTGTGATCTCCTGCTTCCCCAAAGGTCAGCATTCTTAACAACCTTAGACCAAAGTTACCAATGTGTAACGCAAATACAACCTTACAATCCTCCCTTTTTATATCCCCTTTTTTTTCTGTAGGGGCAGAGGTTACATGTTGATGAACATCTATTCAATAACTCAAACATATAATCATAAGAAATAACATTTGACATCACATGCATAACATATCAAATTCCTCAATGCAAATAGGGGTGAAAAACCCTGTGAAAAGGGAAAATTCCCCTATGACTCCAGCCATCTTTAGGCGGTCGCCTTTTCAAGCTTGCATTGGGCACATATTCTTTTCTATTCACTTAATTCTTCCTTTGATGTTTTCCTTTCCATACAATAACATGAATAAATGAATATACCTGCTAACGTAAAGTCTAAATACACTGATTGTTTCATCTACAGTTTCTACTTCATGCACAACAATCATACTAAACAAAGTCCACACTTATCTTCTGTCTCCCCCCCTTTTTTTTTTTTTTTTTTTTTTTTTTTCTCAGGCCAATTGCTGCAAAAAGACTTAAAGTCCACACTTCACACTTATCTTCTAGCTCCCCCCCTTTTTTTTTTTTTTCCCAGTCCAATTGCTGCAAAAAGACTTAAAGTCCACACTTATTTACTCATCTTCCTCAGATGATGATGATGGATGATGATGATGTGGCTAAACTAGAGGTGCTAACAATCCTCCTTTGCTTCTCTTTCAGATTTTACGTACAGGATGCTGAACCATTGTAATGTTAGTCATCAAATTAATAGATTTCATGATCAATGCACGAAGAATCGGGAAGCCTAACACAAGAATCACCATTAAGAAAATCAATAAAATAGGACCACAAATGCTCACGAACCATGCAAGAATTGAGTTGTCTCTAAATATCGTTGTTATCCATCCCAATCCTTTAAAGCTTCCATAGTTGCCACCCAACTTATGAACTTCTCTATTAATTCGAACAATATTTTCTTGAATCTCTTTTAGATTTTTTTTTCCTTCTTCTGACAGAAGATACGAACAGCAATAGTATAATCATCTCCCATGTCATAACTATTTTCTTTTGCCAAACCCTGAGGATCTTTTGAAGATGTATATATCCTGAAATTTCTGGAATGTCTCTTTTTGCCTTCCCTGATACATTATGACTTTTCAAAAAATCTACAGGTCGCACAATATACAATAATTGATTCAGTGTACATATACCACACTGTCCGTTAAAATACGGTGGTAATGAAGTCCACACATGCTCTCCACAACACCAATAAAAACCCGGAGTCACCACTACTCCTAAATTTACCAGTCTCATATAATCTCCTAAATTATCCACAATCACTGTACACTGTTCACTAGGGACTTCTCCTACTTCTGTCGCTCTTCCTGCTGTCCTGTCTCCCTGTCTTCCTTCAATACAAACATCAAAGATTGCTGATTGATTATATCTTGCTGGAGTCTGAGACGATACTTGAGCCAGATCCATCGGTACATTATATATGTGTTTCCTATAGAATATTTGACAACCTTGTAAAGGTGGACTCCTATTTCCATGAGATGCTGTAATATTAGAATGAATGATATACTTCATCATTCTTTGAAACTCTCCCTAAGCCTTTTGTACACCTATAATACCTCCATCTACTGTAGATTCAACGACTGTACAACTACAATAGGTCTATTAGCTGTAAAAGAAAACCCTGAAAGCACACCAACACTAGGATGCGTCTGTAAAACAACTTGAAATGCCATTACACAAAAGGATGGTATTCCACGAAGGCCTTTTAATCGGACTGCCACATTATTAAATAATTGATTAATTGATTGTGGAATTACTGAACATGCATAACAAGAATTAGAAGTGATCCTTATCACTTTCCTAGTCATGAACTGATACCATAAATTAGAAGCAACTGGATTTTCTGACTGAAATGATAAATCAAATTCTCACAGACTAAATCCTTATCATTTTCCTGAAACATACTTAGTCCTGCTGATAGTCCCTTAGAAAGGTCATCGTTATCCTCTGTAAACACAATAGAATTGAATGAATCTATTTTGGATGTCCAATATGGTGCACAACTGCCATGCCATCTATCAGGGATATATGTTTATACATTTAAACTGCATATCCAATTAATACACTAATTTGCTGGAATGATCAAACTAGGATCAGCATACACTGTTTTAGGGCAGCCCATCGTCATCCCTGAGTTATGTATTCTCTGACCCCCTAAAGGTTGAATGCAAATCAAAAGAGGACTCTTCTCCACCATTCTCACACGTAGTTGATCATAACCCATTAATAGTTCAGCATCTCTGCGGACAAGGAAATTAGGTGTCATATTTTTCCACAATTCATTGCAAAAGCCTGTTGTTGGAACTTCTGCTACTATCAAAGTTCTAGGAATTAACTTTAATTCCTCTCCTTCTGGAGATGCATAGTTTAACAGCTTTATCATGCCTAATTCAAACGTGATATACTTGACCTGATTTAATATAAAAATGTTTGTCACCTATTGTCATTAGGGGAACTAGCATGCATTGAATTTCAAACTCTGTTAAAGGAACATGTTCAACTCTCCCTAAATCAAACGTAGGGACTTTACTCCTAATCATGCGATAATCGACTGTCTTTTTAATTTACCTCATGAAGTGACAAACCAGTAGTCCGATTTGGAATTGCTCTAATTGACATGAACAATTGGTAAGGCTTCAAGCCAATTCATTTTTCTTGATTGATGTAACTTAATCAATTTATCTTTAATTGTTCTATTTGTGCGTTCCACTTGTCCAGAACTTTGTGGGTGATAAGGAATACGAAAAGTCCACTTAATTCCTATTGCACTAGCTAATAGCTTTGTAACCTTAGATGTAAAAGGTGTGCCATTATCTGAATCAATTCCCACAGGCACACCAAACCTTGGAATTATGTGTTCCATTAAACACTTAACCACTGTCTGTGCATTTTATTTCCTAGCCAGAAAGGCTTCTGGCCACTTAGAAAACCTATCCACAACTACCAAAAGATATGAATAACCCCTGAACTTAGGCATATGTGTAAAATCAATTTGTAATTGTTGAAAGGGTCCACTTGGTGGGGGCAAATGGTCGTGTTTTGGTGCTTTAATATTTGGGTTACATCGAGCACAACTTAAACACCTGTTAACAAAATCTTTTGCCTGTTGTTCCAATCCAATTGTAAAGAAGAGTTTTGAAATATACTCTGATATTCCCTTATAATTGAGAGTGTCCCCATGCACATGGGCAATTAATGGGCCATATGCTATTTTTGGTAAAGCTATCCTTCAATCACTAATCTTCCATAACTCATCAATGTCTTTATAACATCCTTTTCCACAATTTCAATTCGACATCAGAAACATGTTGAAATAACAGGAGATCATTAATTGTGAACGTGGGTTCAGAAGTTTGTGTCAGAGTTAGTGTAACATTCATCCATGACAGAAAGTCATCATGCAACGCAGCATATTTTGCACATGCATCAGCTAAATTATTGCCTCGTGCAATAGGTGAATCTTCCTTAGCATGTCCTGCACATTTCGCTATGGCAATCTGTGATGGTAACATCATTGCAGCTAATAATTCCTCAATAAGAGCCGCATTTTGAATCGGCTTTTCCTGCTGTTGTCACAAAGTTTTCCCAAATTTGACTAAAATCATGCAGCTGAAAAGGCGTATTTAGAGTCCGTGTAAATTGTTACTGCTTTATTTTCTGCTAACAAACACGCTCTTGTCAATGCAATTATGATTCTATGCATTTCCCTGCGTCATTCACAACTGAATAACCTGCCAAAATTGTCTTATCATTTGGACGCATTGATGACCCATCACAATACAAGACCATGTCATTCTTTTCCAACGGCGTTTATTGCAAATCTGCTCTAATGCTGGATGTTGAATTAATTAAGTCCATACAATCATGATCAATATCAACATCCTCTTCCTTTTTACCCTGAAGTAATGCCTTCAAATGCACAACTGCATGAGAAGCGTGAAGAATCATGGGATGTCCCAGTACAACAGTCTGCGCCTTTTCTATCATTATTGCCGCTGCTGCCACTGCACGCAAACAAGAGACCATGCCTTTAACAATTAATGGCAGCGTTTTAGAATAATAGGCTATTGGTCTTGGTCTCTCCCTGTGCATCTGCGCCAACACAGCTGCAGCCTCATTTCCTACCTCTGCCACATAGAGGTGAAAAGTCAACTTGTAGTCTGGCAGGCCCAGAGCTGGAGCAGAACACAGCATATATTTCACATGACGAAAAGCATGTTTCATTTCCTCATTCCACTGAATAGTTGTAGGAGTCTCTTTTAGTGTAGCAGCACGTAACACAGCATGTCGCATATTCCGGTAACCATGCTCTGCAATAGTTCACAAGTCCAAGGAAGGAAAGCATTTCCTTCTTTGTTTTTGGTCTTCGAATCTCCTTTTATTGCATTGATTGGTTGTTGGTATTTGTCACCTGAACGATCTTTCAGAACATATCCCAGATAATGGACAGAGTCCTGACAAAACTGGAGCTTCGCAAGTGATGCTCTATGTCCGCCTGTAGCCAGATGAGTCAGCAAGGCAAGAGACTCTTTGATGCAATTCTCTTGTGTCGGTGATGCAACCAAAATATCATCCACATACTGTAATAACGCAGATGAACCAGGCAAGACCAATTTAGATAAATGTGCTTGTACTGCAGCTGCATAAACTGTTGGACTATCAACATACCCCATGCTCAATCGTGTAAATCGATATTGACAGTCACAATACGCAAATGCGAATAAATCCTGTGTATTTTAATGCACTGGGATGGAATAATACGCTGAACACAAATCCACAACCGTATACCACTTAGAACTGGCAGGTATTGCATCCAAAATTGCATTAACATCAGGCACCACTGGAGCTAAGGGAAATACTGCCTCATTAATTTTGCGCAAATCTTTGTAAATCTGTACTTCTTAGTCCCTGGTTTCAATATTGGGTTTATAGGAGTATTATTTCGTGATTGACATTTCACAATAACTCCTTGTTTCAATAAACTTTCAATAACCGGTCGAATTCCTTCCTCTTTTCCTTTAGAGAGGGGATATTGTTTAACATACACTGGATATTTGGCATAATTAATTTTGGCTTGATATGGTTCCACATCTAACAATCCCACATGATTTTCATGTTGGGCCCACAATATTGATAGGACAGAGGCCAAAACTGAAGGTTGCTTCAATAAGACCTCTGTATTGTCACTTGTCTGTATTTGTGGCTTGACATGATTCTGTAACGCTTTAATAAAAAAATATGTAGAGTCTTCATACACCCAAACGATATCATTTTTATTTTGTTCCTGTTCAACTGGAACCTTGTTCAACAATTGATACAACAAGACTCAAGCATCATGTCAATTTCAGACATGTCTTGTTTCACCGCACAGACAAAAGGTTCTATTTCATCATCAACATCTTTCCACAGTAACAAAAGTCTGTGTGGTGACACAAACAAAATCTGAGGAATTTCCTGCAACCGTTCACTATGCAGAAACCTATCCAAAAATGGTTTAACAGTAGGCTTCATAGTCAATATTCTAGAAGCTACAGCAGTGTGACAAGCAGCCAACTCCTGAATTCCTTCAACAGTAAACAATTTAGATACAAAATCAGAATTTAGCAAAACAGATGCAGCTTCGCGACACCTCGAATTGTTCTTTAAAAGTAATTGATAGGCTTTCATTGCAGGAATGTTAATCTCTATTCCATCACATCCACATGAAGGAAGCGGGTCTGTATCCGGCCTGTACTTGGGCTTGCATTGGAGGGGGTGAAGTTATATGATACTGCAACTGGTTTTCTCTCTCTCCCTCTTCTTGTCTTTCTCTCTCTTGATCTAAGATCCTCCGTTCACAATCTTTAGACCAATGTCCAAATCTCTGACAATAATTACATATGTTCATAGAACTTCTTTGTGTTCTCCAATTTTGTCTATTACCATAATCACATCCTCTTTGAAAAGGACGTCCAAAACCAGGTCTATAATCTGATAAATCCCGTTGCTGTCGCTCATATCCACGACCACGGTCTCTTATCATGTTATCCTGTACTGGCATCACATTCATCTGTTCCACTATCAGATTCCACTGCACAGCTTGCATTTTTGTCTTAGAGTTTGTAAATAATCCAATTACAGCTAACTCCCTTGTTTTCTTTAACAAGTCTACAGGGCTTATTGAAAACACACCTGGAGCAGACAATTTTAAGGTGTATGCCTCTTGTGGTCCTAAACCATTAATCATCATTCAATCTGTCTGCATATTCAGAAACCTGCTCATCAGACCGCTTTTTGCAATTAATCACGCGTGTCACATCTTGACTCGCTGTTGCATTTTCAATCAAAAATTTCTTAAGTTCTTCCAAATGAGCCTTCTTATGTGTTATTGTCAACCATGGAAATTTCTCATCCAAAGTGGCTGCTCCTGCTACCGGACCATCATTATCAAAATCCAAAGATTCACATTTGTCGTTCAGAGTATCAATTGTTATATTGGTCATTAAAGTTGTTAAAATATATTGCACATCTTTGCCTGACATAGATCCATGCATTAACGCTGAAGTCCACCAATTCATAAATCCCAGAGGATTAGTTAATGGTAGTGGTGCATCCTGCGTGATGCGTGAAATTTCAGCCAATGTGAGAGGTTTATCCATTACTTTATCATCAATCACCAAAAGTGGGGAAACCACTTGTTCTGTTTTCTGGATATCCGTATCTCTATTATAGTCAAACACAGCTTGAATCTCCAGACAAAGTTCCGCCACATCTCCACATAAGATATGACACAGAATAGCTCCTGTTTGCTTTTTAGTAAGTTCAGTCCAAACAATAGTAACACCTTCATTACTTTGATATTGCCTTATTGCATTATCTAGATATTTCAATTACCTTATCGCAATCGGAGAGTCCTTTACGTCTACTATCTGACCTGCTTTCTTAATTGCCATTATCTTTTTAAATTCAACTTCCATACATTGACGCACAAATTGTTTCTTTCGTTCATTAATGCTTGTCTCATTCCCAGCATACTTTCTCTCTGCTGTTTCAAATACTCTCTCACAATTTCCAAACCACAGCCGCACACACTGTCCTCTCCATACAGCAAGTCTCTCACTGAATGACTGACAGAACTTGAGCTGCTTATGTCCTAACTTGATCAGGGCATGGTTATTATCATCTGTTTAACCTCAAAACCTTTCTCTCAATGTTTCACTTTTATTGCCTATATTTTCCTGAAAATGCATGCCTCACTAAATCTCTGCAAGAATATAGATAATCTTCTAAACACCAATATAACCATGAAACCCTTGACGTGTGACAGACTCTGTGATCTCCTGCTCCCCCAAAGGTCAGCCTCAACAGTTTTTTGTTTTTATTTATATATATATATATATATATATATATATATATAAATACATTGCTTTTAGTAACTCTTCCACGGTTAGATTTTACACCTGGCGCTATACAAATGAAACAAAATTGAATTGAATGATACCAAGCTCAGACTGAGGTTTTACTCGGGCAAGAAATGTCTCAACTCTTTTATGTTAATAAGGAAACAAAAATAGTACTGGACCAGTAATGTAAATGTTTGTATATTGTTTGTACTAAGTAAAAAGCACTGCAGTGTGTTTGGACTGTAAGTCCTTCCATTCATCCTATTCAAAATAGTGAGTGGAATAATGAGTTATAATCTATGTATCCTTTTATGTTAACGTGCATGCATGTACGTATTAATGTGTGTGCAAACACCTTGAGGAAGCAATTCACTGAGAATGTTGAAGGGCAAGCATGAATGCACTGAAAATCATCTGTTTTTAGAAGCATGTATATAATGAGCTTTATTTGATGCTTATGTTTTTTGTGTTGCAGGCCAAGATATTTTAGCGAGATGCTTTTCTCTGGCACCACAATTTGTTTTTGTTCAAACTGTGGAAGAACACTTATTCACTTGAGTGGCATTACATGATTTTATTCCATGTACTGTATATCCATGAAACATTAAATACACAGTTACTGTGAGGGGGGAAAAACTTATGTATGTAAACATATGGTATATATTTGAAAGAAAAATGCTTTTAAGTTTTTAAAATAAAGTAATTTGATCTTCCTTTCAGTTGAAACTAATCTTTTAAAAAAAAAAACAAAAAAAAAACAAATTCATCCAAACCTTGATGCTCAGCCAGTGAAAATGTATATCTGTTTGTTCACACAATATATTTGTATCAAATAATGTAATGAGTGTTTTTGATTTATATGCTGTTTGAGTGAAATACAAGTATTTTACCAGAACATTGGTTATATTATGATTTTATTGAGAGGGACAATGTATGTTACAGAACAGTTTGTTGCAAGAGGAAGAGACAAGTTGTTGTTGGTTTTTACCATTTTGAAGGATCACAGTGACTCAAAATATTGTGCATGCAGGCATTGGTCAAATTTTAGGTCAGAAATGTTAAATTACTTGTGAAGATCTTTAAATATCCAACAAAAACCACACATAATGTCATGTAAATAGCATGGTCACTGTATAAAATGATAGACAATACATCTAAATAAATAATGTATCTATACAATGTAATATTTTGATAAAATTCATGTGACTTTTGTAACCTGATTGAATCTTTGATAGAAAATTAACTTTGATTAAAGCTTTGTACATGTCTTCTTATTACTGGTGGATGTTTATCTTTGCATTTTTATATGACCCCTGCTCTCTAGCCTTGGTTCCACAGAATATATGGCCCTGTCCTAAGTGAGTCAGTCAGTCAAATGTCTTGCATCTGTCCAGGCGCATCGCACCTGTCGATGTTGTTGGTGTTGTGACACCCACACTTTCACAGAAACATAATTCCCACACCAATTTTCACTACTGCCACATAAAAAGAAAAAAAAAAATTGTCTGATTTTATAATTTACATGACATAGTAGGGAAATGAATTTTGTTTAACAGCATTACTAATCTTGAAACCTATTTTTGTTTCACTATGCTAGAGTAGAGTTCACAGATGACAAATCTACATTTCAATCTAGACCATAATATGTGCTGCTCTAACTGAGCAGACATGGATCCACAACAAGGCAAAGTAAATGTCTTCACAACTCTGAACTGAATATTAGGCTGAAAGAAGAAGAAGAATGATATTAAATATCTTTAAAAATAGGATCATTTGATAAACAACATGGACATGTACTGTAATATTATCAGACAGTATTTTATTTGATGTACTCCGGATCACTCTGTTCACATTCCCTCCTCTTCATCTTTCCCTCTATCAGCTCCACTCTCAATCTATCCCTGGAAATGTCCTGCTGACTGCTTCTGCTGCTTTGCTAATATTCATCACGTAAAGTCCAGTATAATCCTAGAACACGTCTGTAAAATTACATTGGTATTAGTTTACAGCAGGTCTGGGCCAGACAGGTGACAGATGTGTTTACAGTGTCTGTGCTCTGAAAGACGTTACAGCAGGAAACGGGTGAAAATTAAAAGGTTTCCCCCCGGTGTTGGGTTTACATCAATGCAGATCAGAGCTGGAGCCGCAAGTACATGCAAAACTTTACATATGTATATGCATGGTGGTATGCATGTATGTGCAAGTGGTTAGTACCAATGTATATGTATGTGAAGTATTCAGTTTTGGCTTAGGTGCCTTCTCATACATGATTGCATTTTATATTCTGAGCATAGTAATTACTCTAAAAGCAATTTTGAAAGAAATTTTGATTCACATAGTCTCTTTTAACAAATACAAATTTCTTTACCACAAATACAATTTTTTCACATGCACAAACTTGAATTTTTTATGCAGATTTATTTTACAAGTTTACAGAGGTCAGTTTACAACTACAAACATTGAAATGATTTGTAAACATTACTTTACAAGCTCAAAATCCTTTTGATCCTAATTTTAGCCTATGTAGTTGTCGGGGGGACTAAGTTGGGGACTAATTCGTTTAGGCATGGACCACTGTGAGCAAGCTAGCCGCCTCCCCCGCGCATTAGCATTAGCAAGCTGCTAGCTGGCATTGTACATTGATGAATAAACTAATCAATTTCAAAATAAGAATAATAAAGATTGATCTGTCAAACAGACATCTCTCAGTATTCTTTCCTAACAGGTGCTTTCTACTGGGGAGTTTCTCTAGGATGATGTATATGTATGCTATGTACACTTGTATTCATGCATGATAACTTGTTTTGGTAGAAAAATTGTAAAATGACATTAAATGGACATTTGCATGAACTCTTTTGTATAGTGTATGTTTGCATGATGATCTTTTCTAAAATATGACACTGAGTCTAATGTCTCAACATTAACTATGTTATTAATTTTTATCTTTATTTATTCATCGCTGACTGGATATTTACTTCAACATTGTATACAGAGAAGTGCTAGTTGTTGTTCCCTCTATGCTACTCACCAAAACAAAAATTATATACAGTAAATGAGTGAATAAATAAGATGTCAAAAAATAAAACAATTTTACATGGTGGAGTCTCATCTTGTTATAAAACCCTGTATCAAATTATAGATAAAGGAACCTAGTAACCTTTCACTTATTTAGTATATATTGTGCATTATGACATATTTTGTACTATTACCACCTGTAAGAGATGAGTTGGCTGTTCCAGTGATAAAGTATCTATCTATCTATCTATCTATCTATCTATCTATCTATCTATCTATCTATCTATCTATCTATCTATCTATCTATCTATCTATCTATAAACTCAATGAAAAAAAAAATTCAGGCCATTATCTTGTCAGAATCAGAAATACTTTATTGGTTCAAGACGGAAAAGATTGTTCATTAAAGTTGCTCCAGCATAGGGAAATTATAAGAAAAAGAGAATAAGAAATATAATAATATTATTGAAAGCACTGGGTTGTGGTGCTCATGTCCCACCCTTAGAACCCCCACACTTTTAAAATCGCTGCTTCACCCCTGCATCTGTGTTTAATTAATAGGAACTTCGATATATAGTTCTTGTTGTGTACTTAGTAGGTTTCTGATAACACATTAGTACTATATGGCTTGGACTGATGTGGAACCATTATATATTAAATTGCACTTGAGTACAATTTTCATGTTCTTGTACTTAATTATCATAACTATTTATAACTGATTATTTCCATTTTCTGCTTCTATATGCATATACTCCACAAATTTCAGAGGCAAATACACTACATTTATTTAATAGCAATTAGTTACTAATTGCTTTACAGTAATTTAGAGCAATAACGTTTGTATGTAATACAAACAAATGACAATGTGTTATTATAGATTAAGATTTTATTGATCCCTATAAAGCTCTATATAGAATAAATGAAATTAATTTATAATCCAGTAACATGACATATTGTATTCTAAATGGTCCATTCTGCATAACAAGTACCTTCACTTTTAGCATTATTTGATGATAATACTTTTATTTAATTTTACTCAATGAAATTATTTTTAGGAAATTGTTGATTCACCTGTATGATCATTTTGGAGTATCTAGTTTGGGGTGCTGTTGAACTGTATTGCATTTTACAGAGAAGTATTTCTGTTATTTACCTTACTCTCATTGATGTGAATTGCGCGGGTGATAGAAACATCAGTACTGTACTGCACTGTCTCCCTCTCGCGATATTTTGCCAACGAGAACACAAGCGGAAGTAAATAGTCGCCATGGCATGTTAGCTAGTGAGGAGGGATAAAGTAGCAAGTAAAGCGTGGATGCTCCTGAAGTTTAACGGATAAAAATAATTTACAACTTCCAGAGTTAGTTGGTTGAACGTTGATAAATAATAGACTCGTTCCTTGTGCACTTCCATGACAAATGCATTACGAGAGCTGAGGAATCGTGCAGCACGTTAGGGGCCTTGAAAAGACGTTTGCTAACTAGCTAGCTAACCTAGCTAACGTTAACGCGGATGAAGTTCAGCTAACGTCGCTTTTAGCACCACAGCCTAGCCAAAGATCACTCAAGTGTCTGCTATCGTTTTAAACAAGCAAGTAATATCGCCCCAAGAGGGGTTAACTCTGGCCGCGGTGGAGGGAAAGTTCGGCTGGATAAAATGATCATTGAAAACCTTGATGCCTTGAAAACATGGCTGTCTGAAACCCTTGAGCCCATGTAAGTAACGTTAGCTATTAGCCGCACAGCTGTTGTCTTTCTAAGTAACTTATCCACGCCTTTTTATATATTTATTTCCATATTCGTGTGTCTTAAGATTTTCTTTCCTCACAATTCCAGCTGTGATGCAGACCCTTCTGCCCTCGCAAAGTATGTTGTTGCTTTGGTGAAGAAGGATAAAAGTGAAAAGGAACTCAAAGCCCTGTGTATAGACCAGTTGGATGTATTTCTTCAGAAAGGTAATTAATCATTAGCCCCAGTCTGTTCCGCTCATGTGTAATCTGCCTACATTCGGATCAGATTGGTTTCTCATAAATCACAATTAACCGGTGATGTTTGGAAAACAAGAAAGTCATTTAAACACTTGCCGCTGTTCAAGTGGTATGTATAAATACTGAAAGAGTCCTCTAACAATCTGGATAAGAAAAATATTCCAGTGTGCTGCATGATAAAAAAAAAACATGTGGGAACATCAATCATCGCTGATTAATTGTTTCTCCGAGAAATAAATGGTTAGGTCTATGACCTGAATCATGAGAGGCATAAACTGAGGCAAATTAATCCTCTGCTTTATGAAAGCTTTACTTTGCAAGCCCCGTTTTATTTATCATCTGTTCCAGTGTATGTTATTGATAATCAATGCATTAAATATTATCTTTGATTTACATAATTAAATTCTTTCAGAAACCCAGCCATTTGTGGATAAGCTGTTTGAAGCTGTTAACAACAAAAGCTACCTCCCACAGCCTGAGCAACCATCCTCTCTGGGCAAAGTAGAGAAAGATGAGCAGAAGAAAGATGAGGTAATTCTCTACTTAAGTACCATCACATGTGAATATTAAACGATGTGGAGGACCTCTTATGTCATTGGCTCTCTTAGATAAACAGTATTTATTTGAGTTTGTTTTTTTTCATTTTTTCAGACAAATCGGGAGGAAGAACGAGAGAAGAAGTTTTCTCGACGAGTGAATCACAGCCCTCCACAATCAAGCTCTCGTTACAGTCGAGATAGCAGGTATGTGCACCTGCCTGTTTGCATTTGTCTTACATTTTGTCCTCAGCTTGTATTTACTTTTCACTAATTTATACCCTTGGTTTTTAGGAGAGGAGATGACCGGAAGAGAGATGATCGTTCCAGGAAGAGAGATTATGACCGCAACCCGCCAAGGAGAGACTCGTACCGCGATCGCTACAATCGCAGGAGAGGCCGCAGTCGCAGTTACAGTCGTAGTCGCAGCAGGAGTTGGAGCAAAGATCGCATCCGAGACCGCGACAGAGAGAGGGACAGGGACAGAGACAGAGACAGGGACAGAGATAGGGATCGAGATCGCAGCAGGAGCCGCTCCCACAGCAGAACTCGGTCCAGAAGCAGGAGTAGAGGTAAGAACCTGATTGATAGATCTAAAATGATGTCTACACATAATCACCAGTGGGATCACCCTGTAACAGTTTGAACCATTGTTTTTCTGTTTGAGAGAACAATGACACCAAAACCCTGGTTTGGAAACACAGCTTTCTTACATAGTGCTGTGTGGTCAAAGTTCACTTTATTTGAACTATGACCCTGTTAATTGCTGACTTGTCAATGTGAGTCCAGTCAAATTACAACTGACCAGGAAGCCCATTAAACACAAAGATTACTTCATTGTTTCCAGAGATGTAGTTGTCTAATAGGTGTGTACTGGGTTTTCTTCAGCATGGATTGAACTGTTTTTCTTTATGAATTATATAAAATCATATGAAGTAGTTGCTTCATATAATGGTGTATCAGAATTGAGCTGAGCATTTGGAACTGATACACACCAACAGCTCAGGCAGCTGCATCATAAGTAGACAAAAGACAAGCAATGACTGGATGTTGATGAAATATGGATATGGATTTTGTAACGTGCAATCAGTTTAATTTATCACAAGTATACGTGCCATAATTACAGTTAGTTTACTATTATACTTGACTTATGCCTATTCACAGAACGAGATCCTGGAAAATTGAAGTACGATCACGATCGAGTGGACAGGTCAGAGAGTGGTGACGGCTACTCCGCAGCAGCTCTGGTCTCCACTGCAACCACTTCGCACTTCCCAGTGCCAACACTGAGCAGCACCATTACAGTCATCGCCCCCACACATCATCATAGCAACAACACCACTGAGAGTTGGTCAGACTTCCGTCCTGAGCACCCTGTGGATCGTGGCCCTTTTATTAGGGGACCACCCCCCCAGCAGAGGAAGCGATGCCGTGACTACGATGGTAAGGAAAGCCAATTGAACTTTTTTCCATCAAGTCTGCAGACTCACTTTTTTTTTTGAGTTGTAGTTCTGTGTGTTTCATGTTCAACATTAGTTTGCTGTCTTTTCCAGAAAAGGGCTTCTGCATGCGAGGCGATATGTGTCCTTTTGACCATGGAAGTGACCCAGTTGTAGTGGAAGATGTCAATTTGCCCAGTATGTTGCCCTTCCAACCTCCGCCAATCCCAGGTGTGGACGCACCGCCACCACCAGGGCTCCCACCGCCACCACCTCTCATGAACCCCCCACCTGTGAACCTGCGGCCCCCTGTGCCCCCACCAGGCGCCCTCCCACCCAGCCTTCCACCTGTTGCAGGTATGAATTTAGAGTTTATTTTTTTTAATTTTCCTATGACACATTGGTTCAGGATGAAGAAAACTTCAAATATATGCACTTTGCAGAACATGAGTGCTTTACAGTAAAAGCATTTAACACATGTTTTTCACAAATGTCAATTAAACTGGATAATCTAATGGCAACCAACATGAAATTAAGTTTAGTGGAGATGGCACACAGGGCTGCGGCTAACTTTTATTTTCATTCCTGATCAATCATCTGCTTATTTTCTCAATTGATTTAATAATTTACCCTCTAAAATGTCAGGAAGTGAAAGATGTCAATCACAATTTCCTAAAGCCCACTGTGACATTTTCAGATTTCCTCAGTGTCAGGTTTACACCACCTAAGACATTTAATACTGACACAAAGAAGAGAAAGACAAGGGCGTTATTTCTTACTCGCGAGGAGAACGGACAGAGATATGCTCAGTTACAATCTCCAACCCGCTCTGAGCATATTCCACCGTCTCCTCTCTTTTTATTATCACATAAGGCATTCCAAGCATTCTTTAGTTACAAGTCATTGCTTATCTTAAAGAACTGAGAATCACACAAAAGTAATATGATGGGTGTCTGATGATACATGTACAAATGTACAATGATATAGAAGTAGAACAGACTGGTTTCAGTCTGCTCTATGCATCGCGACAGTTTGTGATCTCCTCCAGCAGCTACTACCTGCAAAACAACTCATCACAAGACAAACTATATACATGGTTATTATCATAAGACAAACTGTATGCATGATTATAGGGCTGTAAAGCAGGATACATGGTTAGTTAATAAATATGAGAGAACTCCATATATACAATTATTCCAACACTCAGAAATTTCTCAAAAATGAGGATCTGACCCTTTTTGACATTTTGCCTTAAAAATGGCGTAAACTATGACTTGATCATCAAAAAAGTTTAAGATAGATTAAATTTCTGTCAGCTTACTAGTCATTTCAGCACTAAACACATGACGCCCTGGGAATATCATATTTTAGCATTAAATGTTAAACTTTATATGGTTTTTATGGAATGAAAAAATGATACCAACACATGGGATTAAATATGAGCACAGGACATGTATAGAATCTTTAATAATAGCATTGCTAGGCAACAGCTTGGATCTAAGCTTGGATCCTGTCAGCTGTTGCTAGGAGTGAACAGGAAATAAACCCACATAAAATGTTTATGTTTGAAACAGTGGAGTTGATTTAACTTAAAAGTATCTTTAAAACACAAGGCAAGAGGAGTAGTTACCTTGCTACCTGGTGAACAGTTAGATCAATGACCTGTTTAGCACAGGTTAAACAAAAATGATTACAAAATTGATTTGACCAGTTTTTATTTAGCTTGAACTTCTCATTCTGTATGATTTTTTTTTTTTTTTATTATGTTTTATTCTGTCTGACACAGGTCCCCCTCCTCCGCTTCCTCCACTACAACCATCGGGCATGGATGCACCTCCCAATTCCATTACCAGCTCTGTTCCCACTATCGTCACCTCTGGGATGCGCTCCTCACTACCCCAGGCCTCAGCGCCACTTTTCACCTCCGGTATTTGCTGTGTGTCTTTTGAAATTACAAATTAAACTTTGTATTTACAAATCACGCTTACTGTACCTTGCTTTGCTGTTTTCTGAGTTAAAGTGTCCTTTCTCTGCTGATCAGACAACTATGAGTCAGATGTGTACAATCCTGAGGCTCCCAGCATCACTAATACCTCCAGGCCTATCTACCGCCACCGCGTCAATGCCCAGAGACCCAACCTGATTGGACTCACAATGGGGGAGGTGGACCAGCCACAGAGAGGTATTGTTCACATGAACTGAACCGTCTGATCTTTGAATAGATTGTCTTAAAACATGCATGTACTTTCCTACTGTTAGCATGCTTTGCACTTTAGCCGGTGTGTCAGTGTGTTGCTGCTTCACAAACAGCGAGAACAAGGAGAATACCGGTATTCAGGATAAGCTAATGTATTTGGGTTTCGGTTGTATATTTTAATGTCTTACCTTAGGGTTGTGATTTCCCTTTTTAGCGGTAGTCTCAAAGCTGACCTGTCTGTGTTTGTCCCTCACCAGAAAAGATTCCTAACAACAGTATGCGGATCGTTATGGAATCTGATTCAAGGAAGAGACCAGCTGTCTCCCATGATGGAGGCCTCCCCTCCAAGAAACCTTGGTTTGACAAGTAAGGCACCCTTTTCCTTTTAATATAAAAATAAATTATATGCTCCCTTTAAACCCATTGGTTGAATAGATGTGAGGTCTGTTTAATAGCATTGTCTTTTGAATTGTTTAATAATTTCTCTTCTCTGCTCAGACCCAACTTTAACAAACCCAACCACCAGGGCTACCACAAAAGAGCCCCATTCTTTCCTAACACCAAGCTGCTGGTTCGGCAAATTCCACCTGAGCTCAACAACATCAGCAAACTCAATGAACATTTCAGCAAGTTTGGCACCATCGTCAACCTGCAGGTCAGTCCCAATGTGGTGCTATAGACATGAAACCAGCTTTGATGGATAGTTGTCAATGAGATATGTAGTTACTGTGTAGTGCACTGTAAACAGTGAAGCAGTACAATAGGTAGCCAATATGTGAACAGTATGTATGTGTGAATGTTACGGAGCTTTAAAAGGATTTTAGTATTGAGTTTGACACATAGGATTTTTAAAAATCAAGTTTTGGTTTGTGTCGTGGTTTAGATTTAAACTTACTGACTTTTAAGACTTTGCTTATTTGGTTGAAATTAGGCCATTTAAGCCAATAAGTGTGAAGTTGACTGAGATCCCCTGCTGTAAACAGATCACATGCTATTGCACTGGGACGCTCAAAAAACATATAGATGGAACCATGGCCACTGGTAACGACAGCGTCCACCATAAGCACAGAGAATAGGACAGAAGCAAACAGATGGTTGAAACCAGCTGACACTAGACAGAATGCAAATAGCCTACGACGTGGTCCAGCCATATACAAGGTTTTGACCTAGTCTTGTTATTCTTACAGGTGGCCTTCCAAAATGACCTAGAAGGGGCATTGATCCAGTTTGCCTCTCCAGACGAGGCCAAGCGGGCTATGCAAAGCACAGAGGCTGTTCTCAACAACCGCTTCATCAGAGTGCACTGGTTCCGTGATGATGGGAGCGATGGACAGGGCCAGTCCCACTCACACTCACAGCAGCAACCGCAGCCACAGCCAGCCATGGTAAAAGTTGTTTTTAAAACTGTCTTTTATTGCATGTTGTGAAATGTTTTGTCATACCACAAGCAAAAAATGTTGCTAGTATTTGCATGGATAGAATTTCGAGTAGATATCTTTCAGTAAGAAGCACAATGAAGAAATTGATTATGTGATTCTTGAAACAAGTCAAATTGCATTAGATTTTTTTTTTTTTTTAAACAAGAAAAATAGAATTTTGAGACTGAATTAGGTTTGTGAACAAAAGTTTTTGCAGTGAACCTTGCATTTCTCAGAACATTTTGCTAATGCATAATTGGCCAAATAAAATAACATAGTAAAATATCATGTTAATATTTGTAGTGCAGCACCAGTGAATATCCATAGACTTGTTTTAAAATTGTTAAAACAACTGATCTTAATTGGTGAGAATTAAGAGGCTTTTTGTCAGGTTGACTGTAATGTGGTCACATATAGCAGTCTTTTCCTAAATAGAGATATCAGTCATAGAACAGTCAGAGATACCAGTTCCACTACTATTCTCAGCTTAATTAGAGCATAAATTACATGCATCCACAGCTTGCTTTGTTGTTGATCTGTCAGTGTCCCTGTGTGAAAAATAACACCCCCCTCGAGGGTGTTTTTGATCATTTGTAAAGCTGGGCATAGCTCACCAAAGCATTGTTCTCCCTTGGCTCTTGCAATTTGTCACATGGAAAAACCTGTTGCATTAATGGCAGTGCTGCCCCCACTTACAGTTACAGAACAAAGAGCTTCTCTCTGAGTGTTGTTGTTTGTCATTCTATGAGATGAAGGAAGTCAGTAAATAAATTAGAGGATACAGATACAAAAATGTTCAGTGCGCCGAAAAACCTAGAAAATTAAACAACAAACATCATTGTTGTCTGACAGTGGCCATGTTAAAATGAACTCCATTAATCTTGACATAATGTGATTTACATATTTTCAGCAGCCCTCAACCACGTCTCTGAAGCAGTCTGTCAAAGATCGCCTTGGACCAATGCTCCCTGCAAACTCCGAGCCCTCCCAAGACTCCAGCTTAGTCTCTCAGGTGTGTTGGTGTTGAGGGGTTTTTTTTCGCATATACTTGTAAGAATCTGCAGAAGGTGTCTATAAACATAATGTATTTTCCCTGTTGGTGCAGAATCCTTCTAAAGTGTCAGTGAAAGACCGTTTGGGATTTTCTTCCAAACCTGCAGCTCCTGTCGAAAAAGTAAGCGTTTGTTCTCTGTTCAGAATGACAGATGTTCTTTTGGAATTTATGTCCTTTTTTATTTCAAATAGAGTAAACGTTTTGTCCTATCACTCTCCTTTTTCAGGTGTTTTCAACATCTGTGGGCCTCACAAAGACTGTATACAATCCCGCTGCCCTGAAGGCAGCCCAAAAAACCTCAGAGGAAGCACTGAAGAAGAAACAGGTGAGAGGAGGAATGGAGGAATGGAGGGAGGCATGGGAAAGGGGGAGAGGAGAGATTCGGAAGTATGGCCTCAATGGGATAATGAAATGGGAAGCAAGTAATTAGTATTCTCATTCTAAGAACGTAATTCCTTTCACAGGAAGCCCTAAAACTACAGCAGGATGTCCGGAAGAAGAAGCAGGAAATATTGGAGAAACACATTGAGACACAGAAGGTAAGATAATCTGGAATGGAGATTATAATTCATTATATATACTTATATACTCAAGTGTCCCATCACCTGTCAGTGTTTGTATTCGGTAAGCTCTATATACAAAAGTTAAATGTGTGCGCTGTGAAAGAGGTCTAACTCACCACTTAAGCAACATAAGGCAACAAAGTCACTCAGACAATCAATTCTCAGTTCTCAGACTCTGCTTTGATTTGTTTGTGTAGATATACTAGCAGTGTTTGAAAGCTGTGTGTGGGAACTGTGACTCACGAACTATGTCATCATTCAACATTGTAAAATGGATTAAGGATCGTGTGTCAACACGCTTTGTTTTGTTCACTTTTAAAGTGACTTATTCAGAGTGAAATTATCCATATTTTCACCACAAATTTAAATCTTACCATGTGACCTGTGGGCAGTCGGTGATCTGCTTCAAGTACTCTTTTGGAAGCAGTTCATACAAAATTTAAACCTGGGATTATCTTGTTTTTCTATTCCTTTCCTCCGCAGCTTCTGATATCCAAACTTGAGAAGAACAAAGCAATGAAAGCAGAGGATAAAGCCAAGATCATGGAAACTTTGGGAATGTTAACCAAGAGCATCACCAAGCTTCAAGAAGAGATAAAGGGAATCTCAAGCAGCAACAACTTGCTACGCACCGGCAAGAGCAAGGCTCAGGTAGTGTCTCAGCCCAGCTACCACCATTCAGACACCCACACAGAAAAAATCCTGTTTTGCTTTTCAGTAGGCTTTGGATAGAAAACAGGTTGTACCTCCAATAAACATAGCATTTGCTTCCTTGCTTTGTAGTGTTAGTTAGTGGTTAGTTAAATTATGCTCTATTTTATTCCTTTGTTAATCTAAAGGTCCAAAGGTAAATGCATTTTTGTTTTTCAGCTTGTCCAGGTACCTTTGACTTATTTATTTCTGTTTTGCAATGTTGACTTTCCTGATGTGAATGAATAATATGTCCAGGCACAAAAGGAACTGCTGGATGCAGAACTGGACCTTTACAAGAAGACCCAGGCCGGAGAGGACACTGCTTTGTTGAAGATTAAGTACACCCAGCTGCAAATTGAGGTATTGACCTGATCCTGAAAAACAAAACTGTCCCTCAAGCTTGAAAACAAATGCCAAAATGCTACTTACACAGCTGCCACTTGAGGGCACTTGTGCTCTTGTAACTTCAAATGATCTGTTGGAGTTTCATCTCCACAACTCTGTTTCAGAATATCAGATATCAGACATTTGTGCTCTGTTTGACTTCCTTCCCATGCCTGTTTTTTGTTTTAATCCAGGCAGCTAAAAGGGGACTTCTGTCTTCAGGACGAGGCCGGGGGGTTCCGGCTCGGGGTCGTGGTGCGCTCAGGGCCCGGGGAAGGGGCTCCAGAGGACGGGGAAGAGGTGTGCCACTGCATGCAGTCGTGGACCATCGACCACGAGCCTTGGAGATTTCTGGGTTCACTGAGACGGACCGAGTAGACTTGCTGCCACACTTTGCTGTAAGTCAGCCTGAAACTACTAAGAAAAGGAGATTTGATATCCAGAATTGAACCAGTGCAACCTATTGATGGAAGTAACTACAGAGGCATCTGTGTTAAAAGACACTATCAGATTAACCATTTAATGGTAATTATAACTAATAATGATAACTAAATAATAACAACTTTCAGCTTTTCTCTTATTTTACTTTGGATTAAGGCTGTTTGTGGTGTGGTACTACAGAAAAAAAGAAAAATACTGCTGCATACTACTGCAGCAGCAATTTTAAATGCAACTTGTAGAAAAAAATCTGCATTTATACACAGACTCACTCAGGATTTGTTTAGTAAGACCTCACTAGGTACTTGCAATAACAGAAGATAATTTCTTTTCAATAGTTGCACAGGATAAGGTGTGTTTGTAAAGTGACCACAATGTTGTGTGTTGACGATTTTGAAGCAATTTGGAGAGATTGAAGACTGCCAGATTGATGAGAGCAACCTGTCTGCAGTCATCACTTATAAGACAAGAGCGGAGGCTGAACAGGTGATGCATTTCTTGATTTTCCTGACATTTAAACTGTAAAATATACTTGCAACTCTGGTTCTGTACAGTATTATCATGGCCGGAGCACAGAAAACTCCGGTTAAGTATGTTATTGTCACGACAACTGACTCACCTGTTTTCCCGTTCTGCTCTCTGTATCATCCACCTGTAGGCAGCTCTCCATGGAGTGAGATTCAACAATCAGACTTTACGCCTGGCGTGGCATAAGCCTGTCACAACTCTCAGTACTGTGGATGCTGATGAGGTAGAACCAGAAGAGGATGAGGTTTGTGGGATTTTCTCTCTTTGTTAAACGGATATTTTTCTCTTTATAGTGTCTTTAAGGTCAGGTCAGGCAGGATTGTTTATGTCTTCCAGTGCTACCTTTCATGCTGGTATAAAGGTTCACTAGGTAGTGTTTACTTGCTAGTGGGGATATTTGGCCCCTAACCCATATCTTATCAGTAGAGCTTATTAAACATGTTTCTTGTTGTTGTTGCATTTAGAGAACACAAGAGGGAGCCATTATATATCATGGCAAGGATTGTCCTAATATGGCTTTTGTATGGCCACTTGTACTTTTCATTAGGCAGTTGGTCTGCAGCATGATACTCTCAAGCTGAGAAGTTAGTTCCTCTTGAGACCTTTTAAATACACGGTGCACGTTGAATGCTGATGGTGCTCAAAGTAAAAGGTCTTTCCACTCGAAATTGCCTTTTGTTCACTGTAGAGAGCACTAATCTTTTTTTCTTTTCTTTTTTTTTCTCTCTCTTTCCCCTCATCAGTACCCGGAAGAGTCCCTGAGTGACGATGCACTGCTGCAGGATGATGATGAGGAAGAGGATGACAACGAGCCTCGCTCCTGGCGCAGATGAAGATCGGTCAGATGCTGCTCCCTGGGTGCCCTGGTGTGGAAGACGAGCAACAATCCAGCAACTTCATAAGATATCAATGCCTGTTTATAAATCAACAAGGCACATTTCACTTTGGCAAGAGTTTTTTTTCCCTCACAAATATGTAACTGGCAAAAGAACCATCTGTGAGTTTAATTAATTTTAATGTGTGTACCAGAGGCAACAATGGTGAATTTTTTTAATGCTCTTAATGTAGAAATAGTTCTGTTTTTTTTTTCCATTTTTCTTTTTCTTTTTTGGGTTCACGAAACACAAATAGTTTGTCTGCACATGTGACAGGCGATCACTTAAAGACACATTTGTTGAACTCTCAGTTTAAGAAAACAAAACCTGTGTTGTAATTTAACAGAAGACAGACTGTAGCTTTTGCAGAATAGTATTAGGTTGAACTGGTTTAAATGCTCCTGTGTAAATATTTTATGTCTGGGTTTAAAGGATTTGTATGAAAGCTTGGCTTCTCAGTTCTTGGCTTTACTTTGGATTGTACAAAAAATAAAGAATTGAAATGGTCTGAAAATATCCTGCCAAAAAGAAAAAAAAAGAAAAAAAAGACCAAAAAAATGTGGCAGTGAAAAAGAAGACTCCTAAAAGAGCTGAAAAAAGACCATTTCAAAAAACAAAAAAAAAACCTTCCTCTTCCCCTAAAGAGCAAATATTCCTTCAAAATTCCTAATTCTATCAACTTTTTTTTGTTTTAATTTTTGGATGGGTAAGGTAACCAAACACTGATTTCCATGCCAAGGTAAGAACATGACATCATCTCATAGTATATTTTTTTCAAAGAAGTAAAAATTAGTTTCAATTATTGCCTAGCCCATCAAAAATATTTATCTGCATGCCACAGCATAAATATATATGATCTAATATAAAATACCATTACAACAATAACTAACACAATTTGTGTTCTTTTTGTTGCAGGAGCTGTCTGCAGCATCCAACTACAAGTCGTCTTTCTCAAAGAGGCTACAACATGTTAGAATGTAATCTTGTATTGATTGTAAATGCTGCTGTGTTAAAAATACAGTATTTTTATGGTTAATTGTAAATTCAAGTTTTGTTTTTTTTTTTTTAAATCATTTTGATTGTTGTGTATGACACTTAAGTTCTTGAGCCATATTTTAAGCCAACACAAACTAGTGTACATCACATGCTGCACTGTGCCACAATGGATAAAATAGAGCTACATTGATATATATGGACAAATAGATACATTAAAGTACCTGTGTTTCTCTTAAACATTAAATACTGGCAAGAATTTAATGTTTAAAAACTCAACTGGTCTGCTTCATCCGAACTGTTTCAGTGTGGATTCACAGTATGCATCACATTTGATTGACAGTGGTGTTCATGCATTTGGCTTCAATACACTAGCAGTGTCAATTCATATGATGTACTTTTGTAGAGATATAATAACATTTCTAAAATCTTTAATTTATCTTACTTGGCACTGAATACTACAGAAGTGCCTCAAAACAAAACCAATATAGATGTCAAACATCAGCCAAAGATCAGCACTCCCACTAATTAAACCCAAATTAAATGATAATACATTGTCAGTGCACACACAACCAACTTTATCACAACACCAGTGCCCAGAAACTGCAGCAGCTAAATGGAATTCAGCCATCATTCATTTTATTATTAAAAGGCCTATCTCTTAATTTTTTGAGTTGTCACTACCTGCCCACCGAACATGGGTTAATACTTAACAGCTGGTCATCCTTTGCTGTCTTCAAACCATAAGTGAATATGAGTCTTGTTGTGAGTCCTGCAGAGAGGCTCTCCACAGTACAGGTCCCACAATCTCTCAGCTTCGAGTGAGAGAGGACAAATAACCCAATCAGTGTCCACCACTTCAGTGTTGCTGGGCCACCCCTGGTGCCTGTCAGGCTCGCAGAGATAATTGTGAGAAATCAGATTTGCTATTGTAGAATATCTGCTGTTTTTCATTTAAGCTCTTTCCCCCTGCACCACCACCAAAAATACCTTCCCTCATCCCTCTGTCTCTCAGTCTGGGAGTGTTAAATGCCCCCTCCTGCCATCTCATTTACCTACTGTGGTGCCACCAAACTCACACGAGCATTATTTGTGCTCAAACAAGCTTTTGCTGTTTTACTTGCATGCTCCTATTATGTGTCATGAACCCGTAGCTTTTATTTGACACTAGTTTGATTGACACAAGTACCCACATTTCCTGATAATTGTTTAGTTGCACTTTGTATAGCGGCTACACAAATAAATGTGTTACAGAAAATTTAGTACTGTGTCCCTGCTGTACAGCCACTTCAGTGGTAATGTGACCAGCATGCAGGAATGTCTGAGAGCTCTGCCTGCCCCCCCTTTGTGCCTCAATGGCCAGAGGACATTTATATGCTCTGTGTGAGCTAAGAAAATACAGGCTAACAAGTTTACAGCATCTGTGTCATCCATTATATAAATCTTTACTTTCTGATTTATGTCAAGGAGACAAATGGCATGAAATTTTGGAATGAGCTGTGACTGTGGATTTTTTTATTCCTCCTTTTGTGTGTGGACAAGGCAGATGTCTGTACGTGTGCTCACATTCTCACATTTTTGTTTGCTGTCTGTTAGTGAAAATGATTATAGTTTCTTTTTGAAGCCCTTGGGGGCTCAAGAAGTCGGTCATATGGATATGCAGAAACTAGGAAATGCATAACATTATGCACTTCTGATGTATTTATTCAGATTCATTTGAATATTATTGCTGCATTTTCACAACACCAAAACAGTGCATGCATGCCAATTAATACCAATTACCACTTAAACAATTTTGCAGAATAATACATACAAAATTCATCCTAATAGATGGATAAAGTGCTAACATAATGATTTGGTCACTTGTGTAACTTATCCATTTAAGGTGAAAATATAAGGCATTTCTGATCTCAAATCAACAGTGGACCCCCCCCTCCCAACACGCTGCTCTATGCTTTCACACGCCTTGCCCCCATCGCTACAATGCCAGTTCTTTGTAAAGCCATTAATATTTTATGTGATCATGGGCCCTCATAAGCAAATTTCAGTCCCCAGCAAGTTGAGCAAAAGCATGATTAATTTAGTATTTATAACCCGACAACCCTTTAAACAACACAGGGCCCCCGGCCACAAAGCAAGGCACAGTTTGAAACAAAACTAGCAGCCTCTAAATCATAATCAGCATAGTCATTCAGGATCATTTGAGTATGGGGACACATTTTTTTTCCTGTAACACCAGCTGCAGTTTTGGTGTGCAATCAATGCCTGTGTGAGGAAGGCAGCCTCGGTTTTTAAGCTTCACTACTAAAATTTAATATTACATAAAAGAGATCTTTGTTATTACTCAGCTGCAAGACAAAAACACTTGTTTCTTGTAAAAAAAAAAAAAAAACTAGAAAAAAACCCTGTTCCATCATCACCAGTTTGTTGGGAATTACTGCTGTGTAAGATTTAACAAAGCCCTTTAACATTGTCTGCTGACCACAGATCCCAGGCAAGGGCGTAGGTTTACATATGGATGGTAGGGACATGTCCCCTCCAATATTTTGGGAGGACATAATTGTCCCTACCAATATTTGAATGAACTCGTTCGCACTATGTTTGGAGTGAAGTCATATTAGGTCATTACAATGCGGGCCCAGCTCTAGGCATGGGCACAGTATAGTTATTTTTTTTAAACCGATAATCGATTAAATAAATAAATTATAAAATGCACTACTTTGGCTGCCTGTTTCTGATCTGGAGTTTCCACTCTGTGATCTGGAGCAAGAGTGTAGGTTTGGTCTCAATGTTGGTAGGGACGCAACAACCCCACCACCTCTCCAAAATAAAGAGATTGACTTTTTAATACCGTCAACCAAATTGTTTATTAACATACAAGATCTGAATTTAAATTCAGAAATGCCCATACGCAAATGTAATATATAAATGTGTTGAATTTCCATATATGAAATATATGTAGGCTATATATGAAGTAAAAACATATGTATGCACAGTATAGTCTATATATGTAAAAAAAAAAAAAAAAAAAAAAATATGAAACTGTTTCAGAACATTGGAACAATATCATATATCCACAGATATGGCAAACTACATATAATTTAGTATGTCTGTTTATAGGTTTATACTATAGATTACATGAATATACATTCATCCCAAAGCCTGTCAGTATATGTTCATTGTAAGTATAAAAGATAGACATGTATGTTTAGATTTAACAAGAATTATTAAGAAATATGTTATATAGGCCTATATATATATATCATAGGTCATAGTATCGTAAGGCTTACTTACACTGGCTGCCTGTTACATTCCGGATTATTCTACTCATCACCTTTAAAGCATTAAACAGCCTTGCTACAAATTATATTTAGGGTTTATTAACCCCATATGTGCCCAGGCGTCTACTTAGATCAATGGAGGGAGCTCAGCTAGTTAGCCGAAAGACCTGGCTGGTGACAAAAGGTGACAGGGTCTTTGCTGCTAGAGCCCCCAAACTGTGGAACAGTCTACCCACTGAGATCAGACAGGCTACATCTTCTTAAAACATTACTTTATCAGAAAGCTTTTATGAATGTATGATATGTTTTTGTGTTTTATTATAATCAATCAATGTTTTCATGTAACTTACTTCTATTTTATTTTTGTTTTTCCCTTGTTTTTAATTGCTGTTCTAATTCTGCTTTTTTGTTTCTGTAAAGCACATTATGACTTTGTTAAGAAAAGTGCTGTATGAATAAAGTTTATTGTTAGTTTGTTGTTAGTGTTTGGACTGCAGGAGGGAGGAAAAGTACCCATGCAGTCACAAAAATGTCATAGTTTAGTAAGGCATAAAAAGGTCATAATAAAGTAAGGCATAAAATATCATAGTATAGTAATGGTATAAAATGTCATAAAAATGTCATAGTATAATAAGGAATAAAATGTTGTAGAAACGTCATTGAATAGTAAGGTATAACATGTCAGAAACATCATAGTATAGTAAGGTATAACATCATAAAAACATCATACTGTAGTAATGCATAAAATGTCTTTAAAACGTCATAACATAGTAGGGTATAAAATGTCATAAAAACATCGTACTATAATAAGGCATAAAACGTCATAGTACAGTAAGGCATAAAATGTCATAAAAAAGTAATAGTATAGAAAGGCATAAAATGTCATAATAATGGCATATTATAGTAAGGCATGAAAAGTAGAAAAAATGTCATAGTATAGTAAGGCATAAAAAGTATAAAAAAGTCATAATATAGTAAGGCATAAAATGTCATAAAAACATCATAATATAATAAGGCATAAAATGTCATAGTATAGAAATGTATGAAATGTCATAAAAACATTGTACTATAGTAAGGCATAAAATGTCATAGTATAGTAAGGTATAAAATGTCATAAAAACGTCATAGTATAGTAAGGCATAAAATGTCATAGTATAATAAGGCATGAAATGTCATAAAAACGTCATATTATAGTAAGGCATAAAATGACAAAAAAGTAATATTATAGTAAGGCATAAAATGTCATAGTGAAATTAGGAATAAAATTTCTTAAAAATGTCATATTATAGTAAGGGATAAAATGTCATAAAAACGTCATATTATAGTAAGGCATGAAAAGTAAAAAAAACGTCATATTATAGTAAGGCATAAAAAGTAAAAAAAAAATTCATATTATAGTAAGACATAAAATGTCAAAAAAACGTCATAGTATAGTAAGGCATAAAAAGTAAAAAAAATGTCATAATGTAGTAAGGCATAAAATGTCATAGTATAATAAGGCATGAAATGTCATAAAAACGTCCTATTATAGTAAGGAATAAAATGTCATAGTATAATGAGGCATAAAATGTCAAAAAAACGTCATATTATAGTAAGGCATAAAATGTCATAGTATAGAAAGGCATAAAATGTAGTGTAATTAGGAATAAAATTTCTTAAAAATGTCATATTATAGTAAGGCATAAAATGTCATAAAAACATCATAATATAATAAGGCATAGAATGTCATAGTATATTAAGGTATAAAATGTCATAAAAATGTCATATTATAGTTAGCCATAAAATGTCACAAAAACATCATACTATAATAAGGCATAAAATGTCATCGTATAATGAGGCATAAAATGGCATGAAAATGGCATATTATATTAAAGCATGAATAGTCAAAAAACGTCATAGTATAGTAAGGCATAAAATGTAATAAAATCATTATGCTATAGTGAGGCATAAAATGTCAAAAAAAACTTCATAGTATAGTAAGGCTTAAAGTGTCATAAAAACATCATACTATAATAAGGTATAAAATATCATAGCATAATAAGGCATAAAATGTAATAAAATCATTATGCTATAGTAAGGCATAAAATGTCAAAAAAAACGTCATAGTATAGTAAGGCATAAAATGTCATAAAAAAGTGAAAGTATTATAAGGCATAAAATGTCATAGTATAATGAGGTATAAAATGTCATAATAATGGCATATTATAGTAAGGCATGAAAAGTCAAAAAAATGTCATAGTATAGTAAGGCATAAAAAGTATAAAAAAGTCATAATATAGTAAGGCATAAAATGTCATAAAAACACCATAATATAATAAGGCATAAAATGTCATAGTATAATAAGGCATAAAATGTAAAAAAATCATTATGCTATAGTAAGGCATAAAATGTAAAAAAAAACGTCATAGTATAGTAAGGCATAAAATGTCATAAAAAAGTGAAAGTATTATAAGGCATAAAATGTCATAGTATAGTAAGGTATAAAATGTCATAAAAATGTAATATTATAGTTAGGCATAAAATGTCACAAAACATCATACTATAATAAGGCATAAAATGTCATAGTATAATGAGGCATAAAATGGCATGAAAATGGCATATTATAGTAAGGCATGAAAAGTCAAAAAATGTCATAATATAGTAAGGCATAAAATGTCATAAAAAGATCATAATATAATAAGGCATAAAATGTCAAAGTATAGTAAGGCATAAAATGTCATAAAAACATCATACTATAATAAGGCATAAAAAGTCATATTATAATAAGGCATGAAATGTAATAAAATCATTATGCTATAGTAAGGCATAAAATGTCATAGTATAGAAAGGCATAAAATGTCATAGTGTAATTAGGAATAAAATTTCTTAAAAATGTCATATTATAGTAAGGGATGAAATGTCATAAAAACGTCATATTATAGTAAGGTATAAAAAGTAAAAAAAAACGTCATAGTATAGTAAGGCATAAAATGTCAAAAAAACATCATAGTATAGTAAGGCATAAAATGTCATAAAAAAGTGAAAGTAGAGTAAGGCATAAAATGTCATAGTATAGTAAGGCATAAAATGTCAAAAAACGTTATAGTATAGTAAGGCGTAAAAATGTAAAAAAAATGTAATTTTATAGTAAGGCATTAAAACACC
>NW_019524592.1:6564-6867 GCF_002814215.2 Seriola lalandi dorsalis | reverse complement strand
TCATTATCAGCAGTGCTGTGAGTTTCCTGCAGGAACATGACATTGATCTTCTTGATGTTAATCAGACTGAACAGAGAGGCTCTTTTAACATCTTCTCTAGCTCCATTAATATTTAAAGAGCCAAGTTTAAAGTCACACATGTTTAATATAAAGCAACATCATGACAAAAACAAAAGAAATAAATAAAAGAACAGAAACTTAAACTTATTCATTATTAGCCATTGTAGCTGGAACCTTCAGCAACAGTTTCTTCAGTCTAAAGATCTCTGGATCAGTGAAAGACGGCTGCCCGACTCTCCCTGC
>NW_019524592.1:4385-5231 GCF_002814215.2 Seriola lalandi dorsalis | reverse complement strand
ACACACAACTCACACAACTTTGATGACAGAAAAACCAAGCACAAACTCATCAACAGTCACACAGTGGAAGAAAGATCCGAAAAAGTTTGAGAAAAACTTACAAACTTTTACAAACGCTCTCTGCAACACACCGCTCCTCTCACACCGCCATTCACTCAGAGAGAGAGAGAGAGAGGGAGAGAGAGAGAGAGACAGGGAGAGAGAGACAGAGAGAGACAGAGAGAGAGATTTTTTTATTTTTTAAAACACATTTATTCTCCAATAAATAGATCAATATCAACAGAAACATAATCCTCAGATTAGACACAACAACAACATGGTTTATAAAATCAGCTTCCCCTCAACAACAGAACAGAGAGCTGCAGTGAAACACTGAGACAGAAACTCATCAACATTATTCATGAGTGAATAAAACCTGAAGTCTGATTCTGTCTTTCACCACGACTTAAACACCGACAGCAGCTCCCCACCTGAAACACCTTCTACTTGGTTCTTCCTGCTTTTAGAAATGGACAGTTCGGCCTGTCCCACTACAAAGTTCAGCAGCTGCCACTTCTTTGCATTTTCTGTTTTATATCCAGCAGCAAAAATAAAAGCAGTTTCACACCAACTCTCACCACAGTTTAAAAACACAGTTTTCAGAGCCTCAAACAGAACTTCAAGTCTTTTACATTTTAGGAACCAGTGAAAAACAGTTTCTGTTTCCTGACAGAAAGGACATTTAAAAGACACTGTGGGGTTGATCTTAGAGACCAAGCTGTTGACAGCCAGCGCTCCCTGCAGGATTCTCCACTGCAGATCACCTGACCTCTTATTTAAAGGCGGTTTATAAAACAGCCTCCACAC
>NW_019524592.1:0-362 GCF_002814215.2 Seriola lalandi dorsalis | reverse complement strand
TCCTCCTCCATGCCAGACTCAGACTCTGGCTGCACCTCCTTCTTCTTCTCTCTGATGGTCACTGCTCCTTTCTCGGCCTGAGAGCCGCTGTCACTGTTGGTCTGTTTCCTTTTTAGAACAGGGACTTTAAAATCCTTCTGCTCCATCACGTCTTCATCAGTGTCTCTCACTGTGTGTCTCACTGTGTCTCTCACTGTGTCTCTCACTGTGTCTCTCGCTGTGTCTCTCACTGTGTCTCTCGCTGTGTCTCTCGCTGTGTCTCTCACTGTGTCTCTCACTGTGTCTCTCACTGTGTCTCTCACTGTGTGTCTCTCACTGTGTGTCTCACTGTGTCTCTCACTGTGTCTCTCACTGTGTCTCTC
>NW_019524591.1:0-1790 GCF_002814215.2 Seriola lalandi dorsalis | reverse complement strand
TATGACATTTTAATGCCTTATTATACAATGAAATTTTTATGCCTTACTATACTATGACGTTTTTTCACATTTTCATGCCATACTATACTATGACATTTTTTCACATTTTTATACCTCACTATACTATGAAGTTTTTACACCTTTTTATACTATGACATTTTTTCACATTTTTATACCTCACTATACTATGAAATTTTTACACCTTTTTATACTATGACATTTTTTATTAATTTTTATGCCTTATTATATTATGCCTTTTTTTCACATTTATACTGTGACATTTTTTATTAATTTTTATGCCTGACTATATTATGACATTTTAATGCCTTATTATACAATGAAATTTTTATGCCTTATTATATTATGATGTTTTTTCAAATTTTTATACCTTATTATACTATGACATTTTTTGACATTTTTTTGTCTTATTATACTATGAAATTGTTATGCCTTACTATACCAGACGTTTTTTCACATTTTTATGCCATACTATACTATGAAATTTTTATGCCTTATTATACTATGACATTTTTATGTCTTACTATGCTGTTACGTTTTTTGACATTTTTATGCCTTACTTTACTGTTACCTTTTTGAACATTTTTATGCCTTATTATACTTTGACATTTCTTTGACATTTTTATGCCTTACTATACTATGACATTTTTCACATTTTTATACCGCACTATACTATGAAGTTTTTACACCTTTTTATACTATGACATTTTTTCACATTTTTATACCTCACTATACTATGAAATTTTTACACCTTTTTATACTATGACATTTTTTATTAATTTTTATGCCTTATTATACTCTACCTTTTTTATCATTTATACCTCTGACATTTTTTATTAATTTTTATGCCTGACTATACTATGACATTTTAATGCCTTATTATACAATGAAATGTTTATGCCTTACTATACTCTGACCTTTTTCTGAACATTTTTATGCCTTATTATACTGTGACATTTTAATGCCATTTTATACTATGACATTTTTATGCCTTACTATACTATGACGTTTTTTCACATTTTCATGTCATACTATACTATGACATTTTTTCACATTTTTATACCTCACTATACTATGAAGTTTTTACACCTTTTATGCCATACTATACTATGACATTTTTTCACATTTTTATACCTCACTATACTATGAAGTTTTTACACCTTTTTATACTATGACATTTTTTATTAATTTTTATGCCTTATTATACTATGCCTTTTTTTCACATTTATACTGTGACATTTTTTATTAATTTTTATGCCTGACTATACTATGACATTTTTATGCCTTATTATACAATGAAATTTTTATGCCTTATTATACTATGTTTTTTCAAATTTTTATACCTTATTATACTATGACATTTTTTTGACATTTTTTTGTCTTATTATACTATGACATTTTTATGCCTTACTATACTATGATGTTTTTTCACATTTTTATGCCTCACTATACTATGATATTTTTATGCCTTATTATACCAATACATTTTTTCACATTTTTATGCCTCACTATACTATAAAATGTTTATGCCTTATTATACTATGACATTTTTTTGACATTTTTATGCCTTACTTTAATATAACATTATTTGTAATTTTTATGCCTTACTATACTATGACATTTTTCACATTTTTATACCGCACTATACTATGAAGTTTTTACACCTTTTTATACTATGACATTTTTTCACATTTTTATACCTCACTATACTATGAAATTTTTACACCTTTTTATACTATGACATTTTTTATTAATTTTTATGCCTTATTATA
>NW_019524590.1:20992-21558 GCF_002814215.2 Seriola lalandi dorsalis | reverse complement strand
AGCAGCCTCCACCTCCAGAGACTTCAGCTTTTTAAGTCGCAGTTTTTCAGCGCCACCCGGGCGTTTCTTCCGCTCATCCATCTTCAGCTCAGCAGCAGCCCGTCTCGCGACTCCCGCCCATGCCATGAGGTCCCGCCCACCCTGGTTTGTGTTGTGATTGACAGCTCTGTCAGGGCTCTCTGAGCCTGTCAGCCCATGATTGATTGACAATGACAAACAATAGACCAATAATATGTGTCGATGCTGGCAACACACTGCTGTAGCCGATCGGCCCAATTGGAGGGAATTTAGAAGGCACTAAACAGTAGTGTAGTCTACGTGATACGCAGGTATACGCCGTATACCCACTAGAAAAGGTCCCGACTTACCGTACAACCACAAAAAAATGCGCAAAGATACGTATCAGTATGGGGTTTTTGACATAACGTTCAATTTCCCTTTAAAATCTGTGTCGCGAACGGTCACGAAGCGCGCTCTTTTGGACCACAGGGGCTTCCGTCAGGCGTGACGCGAAACCTACTTAAGTTGAAATTTTCCTGGCGGGAAAAAAAAAAAAAAAAAAAAAA
>NW_019524590.1:20207-20972 GCF_002814215.2 Seriola lalandi dorsalis | reverse complement strand
CAATAAAATTACTGTTAGGTTAATAAAAAAATAATCGTTAGATTAGTCGAATAATTGAAAAAATAATCGCTAGATTAATCGTTTAAAAAATAATCGTTTGGGACAGCCCTAGGGACAGTACAGCATTTACCACTTTGTACTGTTCCCACGTCTTTTAACAACACTCAAAACACGTTTAGGGACTGAAGTAATCAACTTACTAAGTGTTTCAGGCGTTAGTTTGTCCCATTCTTCCTGCAAACAATGTTTCAGGTGCGCAACAATTTGGGCTTCTTCATTGATGCATTTGGCGTTTCAAAATGCGCCAAACATTCTCTATAGAAAACAAATCAGGAATGCAGGCAGGCCAGGCAAGCACCCGCACCCTTTTCTTATGCAGCGATGCCTTTGTTATGGCTGCAGTTTGCGGTTTGGCATTGTCTTGCTGAAAAACAACCCCATATCATGACAGACTCGGGCTATTGGACTTGTAGAAGATGGAGATGGTTGTTTCCAGTTCTTTTTAGAGAGAAGAGACGGTGGCTTCAGGGCCGCAGACTGTCTGCAGTGGTGGAGTCTGGCGGTGAAACCTGAGGACATCTCTGCAGCTGAGACGAGGCTCCTGGAGGAGACCTACCCGGACCGGACTGAGCAGCAGGACCAGATGCAGCACAGCTTCCTGGGGAGGTTTGCCACCTCCCCGGCCTTCCTGGAGACCTCCAGGCTGGGCTCGGTGAAACACCGGAGACCAGGGGTGGACTGGGACAAAAATTCAGCCCTGGCACC
>NW_019524590.1:18402-19448 GCF_002814215.2 Seriola lalandi dorsalis | reverse complement strand
TAATGCCAGCCATCACTGCTCCTCACACCACCACTATTTTCTTTATCTTGCCTATGCTACCACAAACAACACCATCATCAACTCTGACAAAACGCACTAACAAATTCAGCAAACAAACTCCCCTAAACAGTTGGAGAAAGTGGCGGCCATTTTGAATGAGGGAGGTAGAGTCAAGGAGAGATGCCTTTTTGAGCTAAACTCTCCCCCGCCGGATTAGGCTGTGCTCTCATCTGACATGTCCTTTACAATTTTCCTCAGACTCTGTCCACTTGCTCCTAACTCCCTCACCAAAGAGACAACAGACCTTGCTACAAATCCTCTACATCCTACTTCCACTGGACAAATCCTAACTTTCCATCCTCGCTGCTCTGCTTCTGCCCATAACTCTGCATGCCTGAGCTTCTTCCTTTCATATGTTTCTTCAACTAAGGCCTCCCACAGAACAGTCAGCTCTATGAAATATACTTTCCTTCTGCTGTTGCAGTTAACAAATAAAGCACTTAACTATGAACTCAAGGACTAAAATTGACAGCTATAGCAATAAATCAATCAATCTTTATTCATTATAGTGTGAAATCACAACAGAAATTATGTCATGACTAGGGGTGGGACGAGACTAACGGGAAGAACCCTTATGCTACCCTTTCAGTTTTTAGTCTGTGAAACCACAGAATAATGTTCAAGATAAAAGATTAGTCCATATTGAACGAAACGTTCGCGAGCGTAACAACATTAGTGGCTTTGCCACGTTTTCATTATGACACTTACTAGTGTTTTCCAATGCAAAAAACATAGAAAGTTACACACAAATTATGAAATAGTTATCACCTCAGTAAACAATAAATTAATTGAAGGATTACAATAAATTCAATGGCAGATATTGCAAATTAAACTAATTATTTCCTATAGGTTCACTTGTATTTTGTGCTAAAAAGTATCTCATCTGTATTTACAATACATCTTGATTCTGCATCTCTACTTACAGCTCATTGGTCCATGTGAATGTTTACTGTTGCTATGGCATCAAGAGAATACTGACATAGCAG
>NW_019524590.1:16613-17220 GCF_002814215.2 Seriola lalandi dorsalis | reverse complement strand
AAAAAAAAAAAAAAAAAAGTAAACCAATGGGTGAACATTATTCATCATCAAAGAAAAAGCAATGAAACGAAAGAACCAATTGACTCTATTTCAGTGTTTCAATGAAATAGCAGTAAATACCGCCGCCACTTCGGGGGATAGTACAGACGGAGCAGCAAACACATCATAAATATATAAATACAATAAGTCTTTCATGATCTCATGTTAATGCATACTTAATGCATTGCTGAGCACGGTGGCCATTTTTCCCATGAAAAACGAAACATTGTGAACAACAACTCGTGTTTAAAATCACAGTAACTAGCAAAAGTAACTTCGCTGTCAGCAGACCAGGTAAGCGCTGTTTCAGCCCTCTGCGCATCCACTCCGCGCAGACGTGATCCCCTGTGCACATATCGCGACATGCTAGTTTAGCCACTACCACAACAATTAGCCAATCACCGCGGATTTCATTTCAATAATTAAAGATACGAACTTTATAGTAGTAAATAAAGTCATGTTTCCACTGCTCGATGCTGTTCACTCATGTCGACGATGTTTTAACGTTTAGTGACGAGCTGTAATGAAATAAATAAAACATACTCTGGTGGCGGAGATGAAAAATACT
>NW_019524590.1:9692-16280 GCF_002814215.2 Seriola lalandi dorsalis | reverse complement strand
TTTGGAATCTTATTTGTTTAATTTCAGATACATTTTGAACATACATGAATATATCCGTTAATTATAACCATATCATACCACCATCAAAGGAGTTTAACACTACAATTTAAGAAATAGAAGAATATAAGAAATAAAAAATGTTTATTTGGGCCCCATTGAATTTCCCAGGGACCAACTCAAATCACCACCTGTGGGTCCCAGGAACTCACTACATTGAAAACCTATCAACATCACTGGATTGGGCTTAATATTTAACCTCAACCTGGCAGTCTGCAGAACCTAAATATATATGCTCAACACACTTTATTAGGAACACCTGTACACCTACTTATTCACGCAATTGTCCAACCAGCTGAACATGTAGTAGCAGTGCAACGCCGATTCAAGGGCGGCATCATTCGGGACGCAGCCTCGGCCGTGAAGGCAGAACCGAACCCAAACAGTCTGGTCACAAACATGGCTGCTTGAATTAAACTTTGAAATCTAATTTGGGGTTAAAGTATTAACGTTAGCAGTGCTGGTTTATTTGTGTTGTATATTTCACAATAATTTCACTATGAGCCTTATTGTTTTGTGTTATGATTCATTTGTCAGAACATTGATTTGAATTAAAGCTTTGGCACCAAAAAAAGAAAACAAATAACGTCCAAAGTGATTCAGTCAGTTTTTATGTTTTGTAATCTGTAGCAGTGCGCTAAAAGAAGGCATCGTCTATTACATGTTAAAACTCAAATTAAACATCCTGAGCAGATATTCTGTCTTAAACACATGTGACAACTTTTAAATAGAAATAAAAAAAGTTCAAAATATGAAAAAAAACAGGACAATATATTTAAATACAAAAACAATTGTAACTTAAAGTCTTTGGCACAAAACCTCAAGTGTATAAATCCAGTGTTAATAATCAGCAGCCGGTGACTTTCCACGTTTCTTTACATATCTAGAGATTTAAGAACTTTTCCTTGTTTTGGCGTTTCAGAGTTGATGTTACTCTCTCAGAAGATAAACATATTTCCACGTTTGAAGGTTAAACACCAAAATGCAGAACTGGAGTTCAATATTTGTGCTTCTACTAAGACCAGTGTAATACAGATAGTGCAACTGGAAAGAAGAACAAAACAAAGGCAATCAAAACATTAATGAACAAGGTTTAGCCAATAGAAATAAACTCCAAACCTTTTCTGAAATGTAAAAGAAAATGTAAAATAATGTATTGATCATGATGATTTTCAATACTGATTAAACAATTATTAGGTCCATAAATTATCAGGAAATATTGAAAAATGTCGATCACAGTTTCTGGCATCCAGAAATGAACATGTTCAAGTTTCTTTCTTTATCTCAAAAGTAAAAAAAAAAACAAGGCGACTTTAAAATAAAATATTTGCATATAAACATGTAATAGATGGTTTATAACACACTATGATGTAGTTGTGTGTTTTTTGTATATGTATGTATAAAGTATTTGTTCACAACTCTATCTCCTCCTGTATAAACAGATAATTAACAACATAGTAAAATACAGCTGGAATAATATAAAATATGTTTTCATAGGAGCCGTTACAACTATGAATATTTATGACTTAATGTCTTTATATCTGTTTACAACTACGTTATAGTGAATTATAAACCATTTATTAAATGTTTGTGTACGAGCTGTACTTAATACTGACTGGTTAGATGAGTTTCATAACTTAATATAATTCCAGTCATATCTGAATATGTTTCCAGTATTTCATATGATTGTATCTACACACAAAGTCTGATGGACGTGGACTGTAGTGATCATCTACGCTGGCTTGTTCAGCCCTGTGGAAATTCACTTTACATCTGCTTTTGGGAAAGATATTTTACACACCTGTTCCACAATGGTCCCGCTAACGTGAAGATAGTGACTGTGATGAACTCATTAATCAATTCATTTATCATTCATTTATAATGATATCAAAACAGAAAAGTTTAGGTTGCTGTTATAGTTTTTATTTCGACTGATATTAAACCTGGACCGTGGATGTTTGAAGCTCTAACCCCGTTAGTCTCGTGTGACCACACGTCTCACGTAACGACATGTGGTCATGTGCGGGACTCGGCAGACGCGGTGAAGGCACAGGTCTAAAGGCAGATGTGTGGCTACATTTCAGACTTATAAACTATTTTGACGGCGAGGAGCTGGAGAAAAGCAAAGCGATGTGCCGAAAGAAATCGCGAGTACCCGTTCGTACGCTACGTAGCTGGTGCACAGGAGCGTGTCAGCAACGCACATCCCTGACCTTCCTATTGTTTCTGGAGACGTGCGTCTGTCGGTTACGTTAAGTAACTAGTGCATTAATGTCATTCTTAATGTAAACGTTAATATTTTTATTCCTTCCCGCCGGCGACAGTCAGAGCAGCAGCCGTGTTGTTTCCAGGATGTCCGTTCTCGTGGACGTGATGTCTCAGTAACTCCTTACCGAACAAATTTGGCACAAACATTCACCAGGACTGAAGATGAACGGATTAGATTTTGAAGAAATTGCATCGAATCAGGACGATATGAAATGGAATCGAATCAGTGGCAATACGCAGCGGTGACCGTTACCAATAACTACATAACTGATGTTTTTCTCCTGATCCTCGCTCAGTTTCAGGTTGTGGTCGATGACGAACAGGGGGCGGGGCCTGCTTTGGTTGTTTGATAAACAACAACCTCCGTGTTTCTGAGAACCTTTAAATCAGTAGATCATATCAGACAGACTCTTGTAAATGAGTCATGGAGAGTGAGTTCATTCTGAATCAAGCAGCAAAAGAAGTTGTAGCATCACGTTTGTGTTAATTTGCCTTTTGTCACGACACGCGCTGCGATGAGACTGAGCACGCTCTCGTTACCAAGACGATGCTGAAACACCAGCCGTCCCACCGTTCGCAAACTAAAGATTTTTGAGTATTTGGTCTTTAGGTCGAACACGACCTCTGAAGGAAGCGTGTTGAGCAAAACTTATTGGCAGAATAATCAATAATAAAAATAATTGTTGGTGAACACAATGGCATGACTACCCAAGAACTATTAAGATATACCTACTCGCTTAATGATTAATTCATGAGTTTGATATGAGAGCACAGACGAGGCTGCAACTAATGATTATTTTTTATTATTGATTAATCTGTCAGTCATTTTCTCAGTTGATTGATGAGTTCCAATTTCCAAAGCATTGCTTCAAATATCTTGTTTTGTCCAAGAAAGAGTCCAAAACAGTCAGTTTGCTATCATAGAAAAATGACTTAACGATTATCTAAATAGTTGCTGATTATTTTCCTGTCGATCAACTATTAGATTAATTGATTAATTGTTGTAATGCTACAGAAAAAGCAACCATAGAGCCACATTTCTCTCGTGCGCTGCAGTTTGTAGTTGATCATCTATCAGCGATCAGAGGAAGACGTCTAATGTCTGTGTGATGTGCTGCCGGCACAGCGGACAGCAGCGCTGCTGGGCGGGTCTGCGCTGCGTCAGGATGTCGGCGCAGTGCCGGCAGAGGCAGAGGTGACGGCAGGGCAGCAGCAGCACCGTCTTGCTCAAGTCCTGGCAGATGACACACTTCTTCCTCTCCTCCTGCTCCTTCAGCATGGTGAGCAGCTCGCCGTCCTCCCCCACTGAGCTCGGCTCGGATGTACTCGTCCTGCTGCCGCCGCCCGCCGGCTCTCCGTCCTGCTGAGCGTGAGGCTGCACCGCCTCCGGCTGGCTCAGGCTACTCGCCGGCAGCGGGTCGGCCTCAGTCGTTAAACCGCCTGTGTCTGTGTCCAGGAGCCTCGTCCCGCTCGTGTCCTGTCCTGTCCTAATGTGGACTTCCTGGTAGACCAGAGCTGGTTCCAGCATCACCGCGTACAGCCTGCGAAAGGTGGTCTCTACGCCACGGGCCCCCGGCAGAGCGGTGACCAAACGGAGGCCTAGCTGTCCAGCAAGGACAGGAAGCCGAGGGTTCAATACCAGCAAAGCCAGTGAGATGATGGCCGCTGTGACGAGCAGGCCGTGTGAGTCAACCATGAAAACAGTGATGAAGACACGTCCCAGCGCTCCCAGGAAGTCCAGCAGCAGCTGGCAGGGCGTCCACAGCAACACGGAGGCGCCGACCAGACAGCTGTACAGGAAGGTCAGCAGATTCAGAGCCAGCTCCGCTACTTTGTGGACAGGGCCCGCCACCGCCTCCCAGACACCCGCCAACACAGACAGACAGTTCTGCGTGCTGATGAGCACGATGTTGACCACCGTGTTGACGAAGTAGAGAACGAGGCTGAGCGCGATGAGGACGCCCTCACATGTCTGTCGCAGGATGCAGCTCCCTAAAATAAACCCGCGGTGCAGGACGTCCTTGGTGCGCCACGCCACGTGACAAAATAGGTGTCCGACCATCTTGAAACTTTCAAAGACACCTCCCAGCGTCTGCAGCCAGCCCTCCACGGCGTGCAGGGCTGCGTGGGCAGCGCTGGAGACGGCCTCGGTGGCGGTGAGGAAGGAGAAAAGAGCAAAGTTCCAGTATTCGACCAAAGTGGAGCTGCTCAGGGTGACCAGCGTGCTGTGGAAGGAAACGCCCATGGCGGACAGGAAGCGAAGCAGCCAGCTGAACGTCCTGACAACCAGGTCGAGCAGCAGGCAGCAGGCGTCCACACATCTCCCAACAGCAAGAGACACCACGTTCACTTCATCCATATTAGACTGGAGAGAGGGGAAGTCACAAGTGGAGTCAGTAATTGCTTTACAATGTAGATTTCATAAAATCCCAATATATGTTGTGTTTTAACTGCATTAGAACAGATTAAATTCACTGTGTCTTATATCAGACTAATTGTGATCTGTAATGTAAATACCTAGTGTTAGCAAGAAAATGAACAGTATTTAAAGTACCAGAAGTGAAAGTAGGGGGGGTGGGGGTGAAACATGATGCATCTTTTGATTATGATTTGTTTTATTTAATGAATCTGTGAAGTAATTATTGCTTTAAAATGAATGTAGGGGAATACAATCACAAAAACTTGCTACTTGAATGTAGTAAAGTCAAAGTATAAAGCAAGTAACTGAAAAACTGTGTGCAAGTGCAGAACATTGGTAAAAGTACTTACCTACTTTCCTGCACGTTTAGATTTGCATAATGACATAAGGGCAGCAGGAAGGGGCTGCTGACACCTTCACAGCATGTCAGTCAATTTATTGTGTTGTTTTTTTAATTGTGGTTGACTGTGGGAATGAATGACAAACACACCACTTTCTTTACGTTGAAGATCTATTTTAACGACTGTTGCTGTGTCCTACTTGTGACGAGCCTGTGTTTCCACTACATGTAAAATTAGCTGATTTTCTAGTTGGAGTTCGGTATTAAAACGACATGTTTTAAGGTTCTTCCGGTAGAACCGTTAACTGAGACACAAGCAGACGTCAGTGGATGTGTCCGTGGAAAGACAGCACAAGGTCCCGTAACTTCTACAGACCTCGGTCAAGGCTTCGTATTAATGTTTTAGGTCTGAAGCTTTCAGCATCTCTTGCTAACGTGGCTAGCAGCAGCGAGCAGACCACACCCGTCATCTTCAACGAGCGAGGCGGGAATTTAAATCATAAACAAAACCAAGGTTCCGGCTGAAGACCGTTTCCAGTGACTCACCGTAGCGACATGGCGCAGGGAAGATTTAACCGCTGGAAGATTCACAGAGACCTACAAGTATTAGCCATGATTATTTATTTTACCATGTTTTCCGTCTTCCTCTTGTCTTTGGTTTTTTAACGGCGGGTTGTAACCGGCGCGTCGGCGCATCAGCGCCACCAGGCGGCTCGGAGTGAGCACCGCGGGGTGACGACACCACGTGCGTCTGCTTTACACCAGGCTGTTCCCTTCATCTCTGATTTATTTAATGGGACTTTTTAGTGTGTCTGCACTAAAGTCTGTCTTTCTATGAAGACATTAAAAAGCCCCTTTCTTTCTGTTATTTTTTGCACCATGAAGTTGAAGAATAAAAATTCAAATAGTGTAAATGTTTTTGCACCCATCTAGATCAGTGGTTAGAGCCTTATAATAAAAATAAATATAAATTATTGAAAAGCATGAAATCCACACATATGAGAGGAAAAAAAATATTTTTGAATAAATAAATTTAAAAAAAATAAAATTTTTGCATGAAAAAAGGACTATCAACTATCATAGTTGCCCATTAATTAACAGCCAATCAACTAATTGATTAAATGGCTAATTGTTTCAGCTCTACTTCTATATAGGTCTACTGTTGAGCCATGTAATTTATGGAATGGCATCATACTTAAACTCCTCAGGTTTTGAATGCAAAGAAAAGGTAACCAGTAACTCAGTGTGGTACAAGAATAAAGTAGCATAAAAAGTAAATATACATATACATCAACACTGTATATAAATACAGTGGTTGAGTAAATGTACTGATTTACATCTGATGTAGATTACTAACTTTACCGTAGTTATAATCATCGCTATTAGGAGTTGATTAGTTTTAATTAACGAGCCTCTTAATAACCAGGAATTATTTCGTTACATTTTTCTTTTTGTTGAATAAAGTATTTAAAAACAAAGATTCAGAAAGAAGAATTTTCAGTTG
>NW_019524590.1:7849-9366 GCF_002814215.2 Seriola lalandi dorsalis | reverse complement strand
CGGTCACCGCCATGGACGTGGTCTACGCCCTCAAGAGGCAGGGCCGCACCCTGTACGGCTTCGGAGGCTAAACTCACTCTCACCCGCTCACCCCCACACTCCAAGGCTCTTTTAAGAGCCACCCACTAAACCTCAAGACATTAATCCTCTTTTATTTAACGTACAAATGCTTCAACGTGCTAACAGTGCGTCAACATACATGTCAACACAGTAAAAACAAGCTTGATTACTGCTGATTTCATATGGTTATTATCAAACGTGTATCAAAATAAACATTATTGCTTTTTATTAGTTTGTTAACAGAAGTCTGCACACAGACAAGCTGCTTGTCAGCTAAAGGCAGATCATAGCACCTGTTTAGCCCCTTTGTTTACTGTTTTTAAAAAAAAAAAATAATTTCATATTTAATTTGTTTATTCAATAATTTTCCATATATTTGATTTTCTGCAATTTACTGGTTTTGTGCGTGATGCTCATATATTGGCGACTGTATTATCAAATGTCCCTGTGAGAGATTACTTATCACCTTATTCCTTGTTGTATGTTTCACAACATGATAAATCAGAATTGGGAAATTAAATTTTATTGTTTTATATGGTCAGCTGAAAATGTTCTCACAAGACGTGTCACCAAAGCTTGTTGGTCTGACATAACTACTGCTGTGAGAAAAGAAACTTGTTCTTCAAGGGCCCAGACATCCTGTGTAGGTGTCTTAATTTATTTAATTATCAGTGGAAAAGCACCTGTATGACTGTATAAGATCTTATTCAGAATATACCTGAGTTCTATACTTGCATTCATTTTGTCTTCACTATTAAAACAAAAGGGTTACACAATAATAATTAAACATGAAAAGGACCAATTATTTAATAAACCAAATAAATAAAATGATTTTCAAACAGAATCCTAGTTCAAACATAATTTAATACAATTATGTGTAATGTGTTATATATTTATATAAGTGGTTTCTGCATACATTAAATTGAAATTCTATATGTAAGATATATAATATCTATAACAATAGATGGTACTATGTTTTTTAATCACCTAAACCTTCCTATTAATGATTCTAAATCTTATAATTTGTCCCTTTAACAGTAAATGGCAATAAAACATTTGATGCCTTCTCACTTATACAGATAAACGTTAAAAGGTCGCTTGTGTGGCACGTGCCCAGTCGCGCTTAAAAATTCAGCCAATCCTATGCGAGCAACAGCACAGTCTCATTTGCATATAGGACGTACATATTGACCGTTCGCTTCTCAACCAGCTATCCGTCTTTGGAACAAGAATCATCGATATCTAATCATGCCTGACCCAGTGAAAGCACCGAAGAAGGGCTCCAAGAAAGCCGTCTCCAAGTCCGTGTCTAAGACCGGCAAGAAGAAGAGGAAGACCAGGAAGGAGAGCTACGCCATCTACGTGTACAAGGTGCTGAAGCAGGTCCACCCCGACACCGGCATCTCCTCCAAGGCCATGAGCATCATGAACTCCTTCGTCAGCGACATCTTCGAGCG
>NW_019524590.1:4431-7215 GCF_002814215.2 Seriola lalandi dorsalis | reverse complement strand
AACATATTTACATTATTATATATGGTATGGTATTATATGTGGTTAACATCACAGTTCCTTTACACAGGATGAAGCTGTAAAAAGAATGCCAGTTAAAATATAATCCATGTACTCTTATTAAAATACATACTCTCTTTTGTTCAGACATGCAGGTGTACACAAAACACTGAAAATCATGACAAAGACATCAAGTCTAAAATATGTGATATGTAAAAGTCTGGAAAATCACATGTCCAATAAATAAGCAATGAACAAGCTGTATTTACATCATTTTGTCTAACTCATATACATGTTTCTGACAACTTCCGCTAATGTAGAACAATACATAAATATGTTCATGTGGCACGTTGTATTTTGAAATTCCCTGCAGCGCAAAGTGGGAAACTTGATGTGCACAATACAAAATCTTCTGATTAACACAATTCTTTATTTTGTTTTGTATGTGTTCATGCTGGAACAGCACTGTAAGGAAGGTGTGTACTGTGTGTATCAAAAAACAACAACAGACAATTCTCATGACAACAAAATATTTTAAATACAAAGGCACATTTATGAAAACCTTTCCCACTTTTAATAACTTCCATAGCAGGTTTTATCTATATTGTAAATCCCTGAATCAGCTAAAGTGAATGTTTCATTCATTAACTTTATTTAAATTGAAAATCAATTCATGTTAACGTTCATTTATGTATTATTTATCACATTGTTTATTCATCCTTTACGATTCAGTTAATTCAATTAAACACATGAGGATTTTTAATACCCTGGTTAAAATACTTCTTATACAGAAATATATGGTTGTTTGAATTATATTTAAACTATTACTGTGTAATATTTGACAGTTTTAACCGTTTTAACTGGTCGCGCCTCTTTTTGAAATCTCATACAAGGCGCGGAGCGGAAAGTCTTCGTGACGTGTTCTCTCTTCTGATTGGACGATCACCGTTACGCTCAATGTGACCAATCCGGAAGCAGCAGGTTGGTGTATATATATCCGGTTGTCTAGCCTGAGCTAGATACTTTTCTTTCTGCTTGAAGAAACAAAACTTACAACATGTCTGGACGTGGTAAGACCGGAGGAAAGGCCAGGGCAAAGGCCAAGACCCGCTCCTCTCGTGCCGGGCTTCAGTTCCCCGTCGGCCGTGTCCACAGGCTGCTGAGGAAGGGCAACTACGCCGAGCGTGTCGGTGCCGGAGCTCCCGTCTACCTGGCGGCGGTGCTCGAGTACCTGACCGCTGAGATCCTGGAGCTGGCGGGAAACGCAGCCCGCGACAACAAGAAGACCCGCATCATCCCCCGCCACCTGCAGCTGGCTGTCCGCAACGACGAGGAGCTCAACAAGCTGCTCGGCGGAGTCACCATCGCTCAGGGAGGCGTGCTGCCCAACATCCAGGCGGTGCTGCTGCCCAAGAAGACCGAGAAGCCCGCCAAGAAGTAACCGGGACCTCGCTGCTCTAAACACAACGGCTCTTTTAAGAGCCACACACTCTTTCTCAAAGATCAAACATCTTCCTGTTAACTATACTATAACTATATTACTGTGGGCACACTAAAATTACTAGACGTCCATGTCACTTTGTTGGTGGATAGGTGACACTCAAAACTATTTTATAGATTATATTAATACTCCACCTGCCATAAAAACTCATCTCACAACACGCAGACTTGTTTGTCCCATGGTCATTAAATGCAGCACCCCTGTGGTTTAGGGTCGGGCACCCCGGGGGTAGCAACACTCGGACCTCGCGCTCCCCCTGGTAGGTGCATGAGCTATGAGCTCCGTATTGTGTCATATTAATTACTGTAATTTCCAATACTAAGGCGGTTTAAGTTGTATTATTTTAAACATATATCTCCTGAACGGTCGAGCACGTCCTTTTTCATAAAAGTTGACGGTGTTTTTCTTTTAATTGGATTTACAAAATGGCTAGTGCTACACGTTGTTAGCTAACCTGCACTTTCTTTTCATTTTACATTTTTCAGATGTGTGTGTGTGTGTGTGTGTGTGTGTGTGAGGAAACCCGGGTTCTGACTGTATTAATCCCTCTGCCAGGCCCGCTAATGATGGTCCTCTTCTCTTCGTCTCTTAAATTACACAACGCAAAGAGAGAGAGTACAAAGACATTCAGAGGCTGATTAACTGTTTATTTGTCGCTCTCAGGAATAGATGAAGGAACACTTTATACTAGTGAATAGAAACCCTTGGCCTAACACGGTTCTTTTGAAACTTCTGAGGCTGGAAATAAAGCTGACACGGAAGTACCAGAAACTACAGGTCAAAAGGCCGTTAATCCCCATAGACCATGTTCAGTCCAACCAGCAGAAATGTTTACAACGTTGTTGTAGTTTGGATTAGAGGCAAGTTCGTGGAGCAGATCATTGATCTGTTTTAAAACCTCACACATTATCTCACATTTATGACACATTATCTGTATCACAGTGGACAAAAGCATAACTTGAAAATTAAAACTACTAAACTTGATAGGTTGTTTGTAATTGTGGAATAGAATAAAATTACTATTAATTAGTACTCAGAATTTGTAAATACACTGACAGAGCTGAGCTCTTCCTGTATAGGTAATTAAGGATTCCAGTGTTTCCGGTCCCTGTCGAACAGCCAGTAGAATACAGATAATCAGTAAACAATCAGTAAACAATAAATGTCACAAACAATTTTTGTTTTAACAAAATCGAACATTTTCCACTTTCACTACAACAGTTTTCAATCAAAGGGGATTTAGCTGCAGGGAGGCTGCTGAGTCTGACCCCGCCCAGCGAAGAACA
>NW_019524590.1:2972-3717 GCF_002814215.2 Seriola lalandi dorsalis | reverse complement strand
GTTAACCTGATGGAGAGCGGTAGCCGGTCGTGGAAATGTGTAAACGCTCACACTCAGAATGTCACATTACAGATTGTGGGGAACAGAATAAAGAAAATTCACGTGGCAGCATCTCCAGTGTCCGGTATCTCATATTGCACCTGAACACAACGCAGAATTGTCGGGACTTCAAGGCTGTTCCGGCTACACATCAACCACGTACCCAACTACGTGGAAACCTACTCTGCAGCTGATAACCCCCCTCGTCCTCCTCTCTTCAGGGTTCACCTTCCTCCTCTCCCCGGCATCGTCACCCTCCCTTACCCCCCTTTCCTTCTCTATCGTCAGGGACCTTATCTCCACATGAGCTCCAACCCCGGGCAACTTGGTACCATTAGTGTGAGAATTAGTTAGGATTTAACAAACTTAATATAGTATTTCCTCTGTTTATTCTGAGTGTGTTTATGTCTGTCTATTTAGGGTTGTAATAAACATACACTGTTTACTTTCTTTATCCCGTTGCCCTTCCCAGTCATTTAGTGAGTGTCCACAGTGGCCTACCTTTGTTACCTTAATTGTGCAGGTATGTTAAAGTGGTTCTAATTGTGCTGCCATACATACAGTGCAGGTTTGTAGCCCTCCGCTTCATTATTCGTAAAATTCAATCCACTAATTTTCCATACTATATTTGATTTTTTTTGCAAGAGCCACCCACTAAATCTTTAATTATTCTCCATAGTTCCTATTTCCAGCAGTATCGGTAGAG
>NW_019524590.1:1965-2952 GCF_002814215.2 Seriola lalandi dorsalis | reverse complement strand
TATATATATTTTCCCCTTGCCGCTGCCCTGTTAAGTTTCCATTTTTTCCTATTCTATTTGCTTCAGTTTATTATTTTCCATTCATTATTAATACGGTTCTGTATATTGTGGTTCATGCGGGACATGCGCACGTTGTGTGTCCTAGTGGTGATGCCGTAGTCTGTCGGCGCACTGCATCTTGATTGGTGCGCGATCTCGTGTAGGTGAGAGACTGTTTCGGTCGAGGTAGCTACACTTAGCTCCAAGTTCTCCTAGTTTCTTGAGTTTTGGTAACTTAACGGACCTTTATGCCTGTGTGAGATTATCCTGGAGGGATTCCGCCGTTTGAGGAATATCGGCGCCGTGAAGAGGGATTTTAGAGACTGTCTCCCGCCTTGTGTGCGGACTGTGTCGGCTGAGAGTCGCTAACCAGTTCGGCTAGTTTCGATGCATCAACCACGTACCCAACTACGTGGAAACCTACTCTGCAGCTGATAACCCCCCTCGTCCTCCTCTCTTCAGGGTTCACCTACCTCCTCTCCCCGGCATCGTCACCCTCCCTTACCCCCCTTTCCTTCTCTATCGTCAGGGACCTTATCTCCACATGAGCTCCAACCCCGGGCAACTTGGTACCATTAGTGTGAGAATTAGTTTAAGGATTTAACAAACTTAATTTAGTATTTCCTCTGTTTATTCTGAGTGTGTTTATGTCTGTCTATTTAGGGTTGTAATAAATATACACTGTTTACTTTCTTTATCCCGTTGCCCTTCCCAGTCATTTAGTGAGTGTCCACAGTGGCCTACCTTTGTTACCTTAATTGTGCAGGTATGTTAAAGTGGTTCTAATTGTGCTGCCATACATACAGTGCAGGTTTGCAGCCCTCCGCTACATTATTCGTAAGATTCAATCCACTAATTTTCCATACTATATTTGATTTTTTTGCAAGAGCCACCCACTAAATCTTTAATTATTCTCCATAGTTCCTATTTCCAGCAGTATCGGTAGAG
>NW_019524590.1:513-990 GCF_002814215.2 Seriola lalandi dorsalis | reverse complement strand
CACCGACACGCTCGGCGTAGTTGCCCTTCCTCAGCAGCCTGTGGACACGGCCGACGGGGAACTGGAGTCCGGCCCGAGAGGAGCGGGTCTTGGCCTTAGCTCTGGCCTTTCCTCCGGTCTTACCACGTCCAGACATGTTGTAAGTTTGTGTTTTTCAAGCAGAAAGAAAAGTATCTAGCTGAGGCCGACAACCGGATATATATACACCAACCTACTGCTTCCGGATTGGTCACATTGAGCGTAACGGTGATCGTCCAATCAGAAGAGAGTTTACGTCACGAAGACTTTCCGCTCCGCGCCTTGTATGAGATTTCAAAATCATGTTCATCATATTCATGCGACGATGACCGTTGTGTTCAAATATGAAACTTTCATATTCATGTTAATCACTCTAAATGTTAATATTCAGTATATTATCCCATTAAAACTATTAATACTATGCTATTAAAACCTACATCAATTATTTTTAACCATCTT
>NW_019524590.1:0-493 GCF_002814215.2 Seriola lalandi dorsalis | reverse complement strand
ACATACTAGTGGCTTATTAAATTTAATGGAGGAAATCATCTACAAATAAGGTAAAAACATTTAGAGACCTGGAGCTTCTCTATAACACACCTGGGGCAACAGTGACACTATGTGGACCTAAATCACTGAAATCGAGTTTTTAGAATATTTATCACAAAACAAATGGATTCGTTTGTAATAACTCGGAGGAATTGTTCTTAGTTGAATGAGTGTGTGGCCCTGAAAAGGGCCTTTATGTAGTCGGAACCAGCAGCTGTTTACTTGGAGCTGGTGTACTTGGTGACGGCCTTGGTGCCCTCAGACACGGCGTGTTTGGCCAGCTCCCCGGGCAGCAGGAGGCGGACGGCGGTCTGGATCTCCCTGGAGGTGATGGTGGAGCGCTTGTTGTACTGAGCCAGGCGGGAAGACTCTCCGGCGATGCGCTCGAAGATGTCGCTGACGAAGGAGTTCATGATGCTCATGGCCTTGGAGGAGATGCCGGTGTCGGGGTGGA
>NW_019524589.1:0-580 GCF_002814215.2 Seriola lalandi dorsalis | reverse complement strand
GGCTACAGTCCTCGCTCCAGTCAGCCCCGGTTCAAGTCCCGCATCAGACAGCCCTTTACTGCATGTCATTCCCCCTCTCTCTGCCTCCTTGTTTCCTGTCTCTCTCTACTATACTATCCAATAAAGGCATAAACAGCCCAAAAAAAATACACTTTAAAAAAAAACGTCATAGTATGGTATGGCATAAAATGTCAAAAAACGACGTAGTATAGTATGGCATAAAATGTCAAAAAATTATTATAGTGTAATAAGGCATAAAAGGTCATAAAAACGTCATAGTAAGGTAAAGCATCAAACGAAACAGTAATGTGAGGCATAAAAATGCTAAAAAACGTCATAGTATAGTATGGCATAAAAATGTCAAAAAACGTCATAGTATAATATGGCATAAAAATGTCAAAAAACGTCATAGTAGGGGTGTCTTGTGGCGTAGTGGTCTAAGCAGGCGCCCCATGTGAAGAGGCTACAGTCAGCCCCGGTTCAAGTCCCGCATCAGACAGCCCTTTACTGCATGTCATTCCCCCTCTCTCTGCCTCCTTGTTTCCTGTCTCTCTCTACTATACTATCCAATAAAGGCATA
>NW_019524588.1:19022-22952 GCF_002814215.2 Seriola lalandi dorsalis | reverse complement strand
CTTGCAGACTGGGTAACATGTTTCTAAACAGTGACCGTCTTCGCTGAATGTAACAGGCAGCGATGCCTTTGTTTACCTGGTTTCTCTATGCAACCCCTCTAGGACTGTACACACAGTATGACAATATCGTTAGTTAGTTGTTGTCAGATTTTGATTTGTCACACTTTGCAAAATGAAGCTATTCAGTCAAAGCCCTAGTAAGTTAACAGACTAACTTTTTACACCAGAAAACATTTGCTTATAAAGTTTCGTACCGCTACAACAATAAAACAAGGTCAACCGCTGTATCTTCTGTTGTGAACCAGCTTAAGTAGAAGTATCATTAGCATTTAACACATTTGATAACGCTCTTAGCTTGTTAGCACTGGCGCTGTTTTCTCATCAGTTCGCTACATTTCAGCCGTGGAGCTAGTGTTAGCCGTTGACAACACTCCCGGACGGCCAGCTAACGAGTTCAACACGAATCAACACTTCTGTCTGAACTCTGTGTTGTAATCATATGTCGAACGGGCGGGCTTTACTCTGACTTTAGTCTACAGACGGTATTTACCTGGTGCTTCTTGTTTCCCTTCGAACTCCGCCGTTTGATAACCAAAGATCCCGCGCACCACACGCAGTACGCACTAATGACACGCAATGACGTTAGACGTAAAGACCAAGTGGTAACGCACCATGACGTCACTCATTGGTTTGTGAACTGCACAAAAAGGACACAAAATGTAATGCAAGGAATTGGCATGATGTCTGATATGAAGTCACAATTCAAAAGTAACGTTCTGTTAGATGGTGTATGCTTCACAGACAGAAAATGTAATGGTTGTCATATTAGGAGACTTTGCCAGGGTTTCACAACTCCTCCTATCAAGCTGTTTTGGAACTCTGTATTTGAAAATATTAATTATTTTTAATTAATAAGAAATATTGTGTAAACAAAATTCATTTAATTCATTTAAAGTTGTACACTTGATTTATCCTGTAAACCAGGTACTTTACAGATTAAGAGTGTGGGCAACAAGGTTAAATGCAAAGAAGGACTACAAAAGGAAAGTAGAGAGGAAGCTGCAGCACAACAACACCTGAGAGGTGTGAAAGGGGATGAGGAACATCACTGGCTATAAGGACAAGAACAGTCAGGCAACATCAGGTGATGTGGACAAGGCCAATGAGTTCAACCTGTTCTACAACAGGTTTGACACAGCCTCACCTGTTCTCTCTCCCGCTGCGACTCCCTCCACACTGGGGTCAAGTCTCCTGTCCTTTACACCCGAGGAGGTGAGGACGAAGCTCAAGAGGCTACGTCCTGGAAAAACAACAGGCCCAGATGGTGTGTGTCTGAGGCTGATAAGGACTGAGTCTCACCAGAGGATCTTCGACTTAAGTCCTCAAACAGGGAGGGTCCCGGTCCTGTGGAAAACATCATGTCTTGTTCCGGTCCCTAAAGTAGGACGACCGACTGAGATAAATGACTATAGACCTGTGGCCCTCACATCACACATCATGAAGACCTCCAACGCTCCACAGGGAACTGTTCTGGCTCCGTTCCTGTTCAACCTGTATACGGTGACTTTAAATACAACTCTGAGTCCTGACACATCCAGAAATACTCGGATGACACAGCTATTGTGGTGCGTATCAGGAACGGGCAGGAAGAGGAGTACAGGGATCTGAAGATGGCCTTCAGTGAATGGAGCAACAAGACAGGGAGAAGGACAGGGCAGTAAAGGAAATTTATACAAATTACAGATTTTTATTTAGTAGAGTTTAAAAGTAAAAATGTAAAAACATGTTTAATCTTGCCCAATAAACATAAAGTTGAAAAAAGAAGCTAATTCTTGCATTTCAAGTAATGGAAAATCTAAACCACTTCTTTGTGTTTCACCTGTCCCTACACTGAATGCACTAAAATGAAATAAGTTCTGTGAACAGACTCTTTTAGTTGACTCAACATCATTTGACGCAATTATTCATTATCATTTTTTTTTTTTTTATGTTTTCTGAGATTCCTTAATTTTAGCCCCTTTTTCACACCATGGGAGTAAAAGGAGGGACATGAACATGACATTGTTCTCTACCTGCTGTAAAAGTTGAATACATTTATTTTTCTGAATGTTTTCTTTATTTTTACAATTTATATGAAACAGGTACCTGTTGCTTTACCTTGGCTTTAATATTCACATTGTTGTAAATGTAATGGTGCAGTTCTTGGTGCTTTTTGGTGAGTTACTTGTGATTTATTGTCTAACTATTCAAATTGTCTTTATCTTTCGTTTTTCTTAATGCCAGTGCTTTGAGAGACAATGAGAAGCACAAAGACTTATTCTTGTTTGCAAAGCATTATAAAGCAGATTTCTTCTTTTTCCAAGAAACTCATTCTACAACTAGTGAGGTTAGTTTGTGGGGGTAATGAAAAACGGCTCTCACCTGAGTCAGAATGTTCAGTAGGTGTTCAGCACAAATTTTGACCACCTCATCAACAAATCACAAAGCTATTTATATTTATATTCCTTTATTCCCCTCCTTTTGTCAAAGTGTACACTTCAAGTGATATTGGATTTTTTCTGCAGGCATTTTGTAAAGTCACTTAAACATGTTTTCAGCTGACCCCGCCCACAGCAGCTCATCTTTCAGCTTTTGAGTCGTACTCTTCTTGTCTGACCTTGTCGGCTGATCCAACTTTGCAAAGTGAACTGATGTGGTTTGGGAAAAGAAAAAAAAGAAATGCACAATCTATCCAAGTTTTTTTCTTGTGACATTTCAGAGAATGTTTTAAAAAAAAATGTTTAAAAAAATAAATAAATAAAATAAATAAATAAATTTACGACCTTTATTTTGGCCGTCATGTGCTCTCTGTAGTTGTGTTTGTTCAGTTTTGACTTTTCAACCAATTTGTTGAAATGATATTTGTCTGAGCCAATAAGAAACTACTGCTTGGGCCATTGCAAACAATCTGATACTTGTTGAGTCCAGATCCATTTTACCCTTTTATATATAACCAAACAGGACTCGCGCATTCGTTTGATGAAGTATGCAGGACAACAGATAAAGTTCAACACGTCTAATTTATTAAAAGTATAGTCAAGCATTTAAGTTTGAGATTGCTTACAGAGCTCTGGACTCACCCTGCTCTCGTCTCTCCTGTCTAAGCAGCATGCAGCACTTCCTTCTTTCAGTCATTCACTCTTATACACAGTTATCTTGTGTACAGTTTCACTCCGCCTCTCTGACATTTAGTACAGTATCAAACGCACCCAGTTCATTAGCTGCACATTCTGTTATCGATACAAACACTGCTCAGATATGTTCAGTGAAGTCACCGTGGTACTGGAGTAAGAGCAGATTGATCAGTCATTCCTATAGAGGACGTCTTAGTCCTGGGACTTGTACAGGTCGCACACCTCCAACACCGAACATGGACTTGGACATCTTTTGACTGAACTAGGCCTTCCATAAACATGAGTTTATATTTTGTAAAAAAAAAAAAATGTTCACAATATTATTCCTGAATATGATGGATTATTCTTTCATTCCTCGTACAAAAACTAAGACAACAAATCCTTCCTCATGTTTCAGGTGACTGGACAGAAATGTTGAGATAGTCAATAACTTTATCAAGAAAATCTTTATTACTTATTAAAATGTAAGACAGAATGAAAAGACAAAACACCAGAAAACAGTGAAAGACAAAGACGGTGAAAAGGGACATTTAAAACTATTGCACTCATTTATTTTACTGGGTTTTACACATTTCTTCTTGGTTCGGGGACTGAGGCCACCACTCCTCCTTTCTGGCTGCAGCTGCATCTGCAAAACACCACACTTTATTCAGACAAATGAATATTTAAGTAACATACACAATGAAGTGAATCGTACTGGTGTCTGTCCTTCAGTTGCTGTGACATTCATAAAAGTCTTAAAGCAGATGTGAGCCTG
>NW_019524588.1:9823-19002 GCF_002814215.2 Seriola lalandi dorsalis | reverse complement strand
AGGACTGTTGTGGAGAGACACATGCAATGTAAGATGGAGGCCATCTTGGACAATACCAACCATCCTCTCCACAACATTCTGGCAGGACAGAGAAGCAGCTACAGCTGCAGCAAACGTCTCATCTCACTGCTCTGCAGAACAGAGAGGTTCAACTGTTATTATTATTATCAACAATGAGTTAATGGACACATGAATTTTCCCTAGGGGATAAATAAAGTATCTATCTATCTATCTATCTATCTATCTATCTATCTATCTATCTATCTATCTATCTATCTATCTATCTATCTATCTATCTATCTATCTATCTATTTTATGAATGCCTATCTATTCAATTGTTTTGGTTAGATATAGAATATTTCTTATAGATGCTGACTGGTTCAACTATTCATTTAGAAAAAAATACATTTTCTATGATAATAATGACATTAACTGAAAAAAACTATTTATTTTGAATTTCTTTATTTTATATGGAAAATACTTCAGCCATTAATGCAAATAGTTCAAAAGAAACCACACATACAACAATTCCAAATAATATTTTGACACTATATTGATTCATTACATGACTGAAGAACAGTAAAGCTACAAAAACAGTAGAAACTTGTAAAGCCTTAAATCATTTTTAAATTTTTTTATTATCTTTGTTTCATCATCCTTAGATATATGTTGTAATTATTTCCTTTGTTGTATTTATTTTAACATAAATTGTGGCAAGATGTTTCTAAGTTTATCTTGGACAATATTACTTGCAGCTTTAAGCTTCTACTGGAAAATGTGTTTTTTAGCTTCTTAATGATCAACAAACAATAAATCTCATTATATTATTTGCAAAGTTTTACATTCATAAATGTTAATTGGTTAAAAATGAAACCGAACTTGTGTTTTCAATTGTTTTCAGTTAAGAAATTGAACTGTATATTAAGACAATAACCTCGTCAAAAAAAGCTTTTAAAACTGTGAAATTGTGCTCCCATTTTAATGTTTTCACTAAAGTCACTTTCTATTTATTTATGTTTACCCCTGGCATATACACTTTTTTATTTTTCTCTCATTATCAAGACATATATAATTTAACATCTGCATGTTTTTGAATTGCTGCTGTTATTTGTCTTATGGATTTTTGGGATTTTCTGATATAAAAGGAGTGGAAAAAATAAAACACACAGGACACATGGTTCCCATTCAACCCCAAAGGAATTGCTCTCCTGGCACATACCATGTATTATACAAACCATGACTCTGAGCCATGGGTGTACTTATATACAGGTGCATCTCAATAAATTAGAATATCATGGAAAAGTTCATTTATTTCAGTAATTCAATTCAAAAAGTGAAACTCATATTATATAGATTCATGACACACAGGGTGAAATATTTCAAGCCTTTATTTCTTTTAATTTTATTGATTACGGCTTACAGTTAATGAAAACCCAAAATTCAGTATTTCAGAAAATTAGAATTTTACATAAGACCAATAAAAAAAAAAAAGGAATTTTAATACAGAAATGTTGGCCTACTGAAAAGTATGTTCATGTATATGCACTCAATACTTGGTCAGGGATCCTTTTGCATGAATTACTGCATCAATGCAGCGTGGCTGGTGTGCTCTCTGTAGTTGTTTGTTCAGTTTTGACTTTTCAACCAACTTGTTGAAATGATATTTGTCTGAGCCAATAAGAAACTACTGCTTGGGCCATTGCAAACAATCTGATACTTGTTGAGTCCAGATCCATTTTACCTTTTTATATATATAACCAAACAGGACTCGCGCATTCGTTTGATGAAGTATGCAGGACAACAGATAAAGTTCAACACGTCTAATTTATTAAAAGTATAGTCAAGCATAAAGTTTGAGATTGCTTACAGAGCTCTGGACTCACCCTGCTCTCGTCTCTCCTGTCTAAGCAGCATGCAGCACTTCCTTCTTTCAGTCATCCACTTATACACAGTTATCTTGTGTACAGGTTCACTCCGCCTCTCTGACATTTAGTACAGTATCAAACGCACCCAGTTCATTAGCTGCACATTCTGTTATCGATACAAACACTGCTCAGATATGTTCAGTGAAGTCACTGTGGTACTGGAGTAAGAGCAGATTGATCAGTCATTCCTATAGAGGACGTCTTAGTCCTGGGACTTGTACAGGTCGCACACCTCCACATTATGACAGGCTGAACACAGAACATGGACTTGGACATCTTTTGACTGAACTAGGCCTTCCATAAACATGTTGAGTTTATATTTTGTAAAAAAAAAAAATGTTCACAATATTATTCCTGAATATGATGGATTATTCTTTCATTCCTCGTACAAAAACTAAGACAACAAATCCTTCCTCATGTTTCAGGTGACTGGACAGAAATGTTGAGATAGTCAATAACTTTATCAAGAAAATCTTTATTACTTATTAAAATGTAAGACAGAATGAAAAGACAAAACACCAGAAAACAGTGAAAGACAAAGACGGTGAAAAGGGACATTTAAAACTATTGCACTCATTTATTTTACTGGGTTTTACACATTTCTTCTTGGTTCGGGGACTGAGGCCACCACTCCTCCTTTCTGGCTGCAGCTGCATCTGCAAAACACCACACTTTATTCAGACAAATGAATATTTAAGTAACATACACAATGAAGTGAATCGTACTGGTGTCTGTCCTTCAGTTGCTGTGACATTCATAAAAGTCTTAAAGCAGATGTGAGCCTGAGTCAGATTAGTTTTCTGGCCATTATTCTTGAGCTAAGTCAAAATAATAAGAATTAAGAGGGATTAAAAAACACTTTGGAATCATTAAATCAAAAATAATTAGAAAGTATCTTAACACATTCCAACTCACTTGAGATGGTCAGAGTTTTACTGCAGTACTTTAATGCAGTTGATTTTGAACAGATGACTTTTGACTTACATTTATTTTATCCAAACTGTTTACATTAATAAGGGCAGAGTATAAGACACACTTCTCTTTACGGTTCAAAGGGGGTTTATAAAAATAAAATAAAATAAATCAATCCTAACCTTTGTTTTTTTTTTAATAACCTGCTGTAGGTTCTACACTAGAGCAAGTTGTATTGTTTAAAATATATATAGTTCACTGCAAAACCTGAGATTTAAATGGAAGATCAAAGAATTGACGACAGATTGCCCAGGTTAATAGAAAAAAAGAAAAGTGAATTCATCAGTTGTGGAAGTTGTGCATAAGTGCTGAGTCAAGTTAAAGTGTCAGTGGCAGACAACTTAAGTACCATCACCCCTTTCTTCTATTCATACAGCCCCAGTGATCCCTCAAACAGTATGATATTGCAGCAGTTACCCGTCTCTGCAGCTACTGCAGTTGGTGCATCAGGAACATGGAACACCTCTGGCAGAACAAACAACTTGGGTCTTTAAGGTGTTCAGACAGTCTTATGGGAGAGTGACAGACAAGCTTCACTACAATGTAGTCGAACTGTGCAGGTCACTTACCTGGAACGGTGCCGAGGCTGGAGTTGTCAAAGAACTGCTTGGGACAGGTTCTGGACAAGATCTCAGAGCTCCCGTCCATGTCAAAGAATCTGCTTTTAGGGGAGTTGAGCAGAGAGGCCTTTGGAGAGTCCAGCAGCTTCTTGGGAGATTCCAGCAGCTTCTTGGGAGTAACCAGAAGCCTCTTAGGTGAGCTGAAGAAGTTGGAGGTGTCTGAGGTTGTCAGAAAGCCCCTCTTGGTGGGAGTGCAGGGGGATGAAGGCTTGTCCACTTCAGGTTTGCCCTTCCCCTTTAGCTTGATGGCTCTGCTCTTCCATTTGCTGATCTCTGCCTGCTGCGTGGACACCAAGCTGTAGAGACACAGGGACAGATATGAGAGCAGGACGAAAAGATGCAACTGTCCCAGTAGTTTTACACTCACACGGGTTAATCTTACCTTTCTAGCTCAATGATTTTCACTCGGAGCTGTTTCACCTCCTCCTCCAGCTTGGTCTTCTCCAGCTGAATGCTGCTCTTGATCACCAAACCTCTGGGGTTGGTCAATTTAGCATGAAGGTCCTCGCCCTGCAGGACTAATTTCAACATAACGACATTAGTGTTATCCTCAGACAGTTAGACACTGTGCTCTGCTGATCAGAGCTGGAGCTGGTAAAAACCCGCGACCACTGCAGAGTCATGTGACCAGGGAGCGAATGCTGATTGTTCCCTGTCACATAACACCAAAAGCCAGATGTTAGCTGGTGTTTTGCCCGGTGTAAAAGGGGCTAAAGAGGAACGGTGACAAAAACACACACACACAGAAATAAACAGCTGTTTACCATATCAACTTAAAGGTGATATGTTGATGTTTGCACTGCCCCCAGGTGAAAAAAAAGTTTTTGCACCTTTCAGTAAACTGAACCAAACTAAGACGCAGATTGTTTTGATGCTGTGTTTTCATTCATTCAGGGAATTTGTTGAGATTAACATGGAGAACCAGCGTTTTGATGGAATTAAAGTATTTCTAATAGAGATGTCTAATTTTTCTACAATCTACAATCAATTCGGTCATGAAACAGTCACTATGTTACCACCTGAAGCCGACAGCGGCTCTGAATACAAATACAGACTTACATGACTCCTCTCCTTGCTGCTGTGATCTCCTCAGGGTCTCCTTCAGCTTCCTCAGTGAATCTTCCTTTTCGTTCAGCACTGTGGTCATCCTCTGGATCCTGAGGAGAAACACAGTCAACAAACCACAAATAAACCCCTTTGTGTTTTTTCCTCGTGTGAGGAAAGAGGACAGCTGATGAGGTCGTCTCATGACCTTGACCATTATCTCTCAGAGGTTCAAAATACAACTGAATTGACAGTCAACACGACAGAGGAACCCCTTCACCATCCGCTCACACATTCTGAGCAGCTGACAGTTCAACAATCCACTAGTTACAGACGATGAATGAGACCCATGAGAAGAACAAAACACAGGGTTAAAATGGCTCTTACTCTTGTTGATGTTTATCAGTTGCTGAACTCAACTCCACCTCCACTTTGAACAGTTTAGCTTTTAGTCGTTCCAGCTCAGCTGCACTGGGTGATGCATTTCTCTGATATAGAAAAGCACAAAAATTACAACATAAGTTAAAAAAACAAACCAAATCAAACTGCTTCAACAACAAAAACAAATAATGACCAGCGTAAAAGAGCTCAGAGTATGTCAGATAATGTCAACAAGCCTCTGTAAGCGGCTGCTCTGAAGTCCTTCACAACATGCTCCTGAGATCTTTAGACAAACCTCAGATTCTCGCAGTTTGCTCCTGAGGGTCTGGATGGCGTTCTCTCTCTCCTCAACTTGTGCACGAGTGTCCTGCAGCTCTGTCTGCAGCAGCTGGGTGGCCTGCTTATGGTTGGACACCCTGTTGTCGGCTTTGATGTGAGCCACCTCCAACTGCTCATTCTGTAAACTCAGAGCCTGGAAAACAGAAATATCTGTCACCGGCTGTTGGTAGACGGGTCTCCCAGTCATGCTGTTCTAAGGTGAGACTGGAAGCGATTGCTGAACAAAGACAGGTTAGGGAGAGATGAAATACAGAGGCCTGTTCAAGCTAAGTTACATGATAAGACCAAACCCAACAATGTGTTCATCCTTCTCTCAGTGCTGTGACTCATCTTGTGTGTTTGTGGCTCAGACCTGAGCTCACTGCTTCCTGCTGAACGTGTAGGTACACAGACAGGGGGAACAGTACATCTGCTGGGGGCTATTTTCACTGGTGGTTGTTGCCCTGAGTATTTGGGGTGGCAGGACAGTGTGTGTGTATGACTGAGTAAAAAAAAAAAAAACTAGTGTGTGTTCATGTTGAAGAAGGAACACGTCACCCAGAGCAACAGTGTGACTCACTAAGGTGATTTTATTCATTGCTGGACAACAATGGATCTCAATGGCACAAAGGAATGAGACTTGAGAGACTTTGGATACACACAGTTTGTTGACAAGAAAAAAAAAAGTAGAATATCAGCTTCATTCTTTAATTTATTTTAATTAGCCACTAACTCTTATTGTTCAGCAGATAACTGTATATTTCAGGAGAAATATTTCAAATGTGTTAAACTTACTACTTTAGTAGCACTAAAGTACTAAACTTGGCACAAATCCTCCTTCTGTGTCAAGTCGTACATTTAAAATTCATTCAAATGAATGGCCTCAGAGGGATAAACATACCAATTTTGGTCTTGTATCCACATTTGAAAGATTATTATAGTTATCTGCTGCACTGTTAGTAATCTTGTGTAAACGATGTGCTGACCCACCATGAAGAGAGAGAAAGGATTTCTTTTTGTAAGTTCGGTCTAAATCGAGTATAGACCGAAGAATCACGATGAGTCGAGTGCACTGGTCTAACCACCGGTTTACACTACTACAACTAGATAAAACAGTGTTTCGTTTCAATAGCGACGACACTTGTGGCTTTCAGGCTTTTTTGTGGCTGATACTTTGTTGCGTCTTACAGTATGAATAATGAAGGTGATAGAGATCAGGGGTCGATTGGGAATGAATAATAATAATAATAAAAAAAAAAAAATCGGGCCCAGACAGATGACCTGCCTCCTGTTCTAAAACCAGCTGTGGCGACTTTAGTCAAGTTGAGACGGAGCTAGTTTACGCTGCTGCCACTTCTCCCACACTGGTCTGAAACGATTTTGTCTCATGAATCTAAACTCGCCTTAACAAATCAGCTGAATCAGGTTTCTCATCTCCGTGGGGTTCAGTCATCTCATCCAAGAAGTGCCTGGTGCTAACTGATGTTAGACAGTCCTGAGCTCATTTTAAACAGATACAAAAACAGACGTACTTTGACTTGTTCTTGCGTTTTCTGGAGCTGAAGAACAAGTTGCTGGTTGTCCTTCAGCAGCAAGAGCTCTGTCTTCAGAGGAGCTCCCTCCAGGGCCCTCAGCAGTGTGGAACTTTTGCTCCTCTCCTCTGTGAGCTGAGAACAAGCCTGAGCCTCCAGCAGCTTCAGCTCTTCAAAGACACCACTGTGTTCACCGATGATGCCCTGCATGAAGTGCACAGACAATACCAAGATTGAAAGACAGGCAACGCTGCAATAAACACCCTATCATGTTAGAGAAAACTATAGCAGTCTGTTATTAAGGATATGTAGAAAAACAGGCAAGATGCTGAATCTCTAGATCACACAAAGCAGCAGTGAAGCATGAGAGTGTGTCTCTTTATGCATCAAAGGGTTAAATCATGTATTTATCAAGTTCCATAGAGGAGATTTCAAAATGTCCAGATATAGCCTACAAATACCCCAATATTACTTATAGACCATATTGCCCAGCCCTAATCTGGGGTCTTTCTGATTCAGTATTTAAAAACTTTTTTTTTCTTCATCAGTCAAAACTAATACAATTTAATTTATGAAAAAGTAAAATAATAATAACTGTTGGATCTGAGCTCAATCAGTGTTATATTGCGACTGATTCATGGACCTGGATCATTTGTGTGTCTGATTAAAAACCCTTCTATAGCATCTTTAGGTAACATCTCATGGGGAAAGACACACACCCCTAGTGACAAAGTACACAGTGACAGTCCACCATTGGTGTGTGTCAGATCTTTAGGTTTAGTAGTTTAAGACGTAGGTAAACCTTTGCCAAAAAAAAAAAAAAGAAGAAAAATCCTCAAATCACATCAAAAAACTGCTAACAGACAAATCCAGACACAACCTCCTCCTGCCTGTGGAGGAGGTGAATGTTACACACTACCTGCAGAGAGGTCTTCTTGCTGTGAACCACTGCAGACCTGCGCTCCAGCTCACAGCTCAGGATGTTGTCGAGCCTGCTGAAGCTGATTGGCTGGGTGGTGAAGGCGGCCTGCAGCTGCTCATTGAACCTCTCCCTCTCTCTGGTCTCAGCAGACAGCTCACTGGGATAAGAAGCCATGTTGACCCAGAGCTTCTCCAGAACATCGGACATTTTCTACAAAGTCAGTAGAGTCGTCAGAAAGTTTGAGTGCAGTGATGTTGGACAGATGTATATACTGTAATGTAGAAGTTGCAGGTTTGACAAACATAAACATTTTTTTGTCATTGAATCCTCCTCCTGCTCTGGATAAAGTCATTGACTATATAACTGTGGAAAAGGCTGAGGTGCATTCTCACCTGATGGTAGAGCTGCCTCTTGTCCAGCAGCTCAGTCAGTCTGTGCTGCCACAGTGTGTTAAAGTCCTCGTCTTTGAGAGAGTAGCTGGGAGCCTGCTCTCTGCACAACAGCACATCCAGCAGCCGCCTCTCCTCGAACACAGCCAGGTCTTTCTTCACCAACTCCTCGAACAGACACCTGTAGCTCTGGGCTCGTGTCTGCAGGTGAACCTGCGGAACAGACAGCACAAGTTTCTAGGTTACCACCTGATCAGAAGCATAAGACCTCTATGAAATTTCAAACTGGAAAAATACTGATATTTACCATAATGTTTCCCAGACTCTGAACAGTCTGTAGTCCCAGGTGACAGACAGCGTTATAGGAATTCATGGTGGGTTTTGGAAGAGAGGCCAGATGGTTCGGCTTCAGGGAACACTGCACTCTCAGGACCGTGGGCATGGATTGATATCTGGAACAGTTGTCAATAAAGTGCTGGAAACCTCTGAAGGACTCCTGCAATAACATCAGTTCAGTGGTGTCAGGTTTAAGATTCCTTTAACATCGTGTGCTTGAGTTCAATCAGTTCACAGGTGACATTACCTGAAGCTGCTCAGTGGAGCTGTGCATCCTGGATGAGAGCGTCTCCTTGACTCCGGTGGTGCCCTGATCCAAACTACTCAGCTGCTCTCTGAGGGCAGACACGGTCGTGTTGGCTTCACTGAGCGACTGAGAGGAGGAGAGAAAAATAAAGGTCAAACTTACAACATCCATGTTCATGTAGACGGCACAGTCTTGTATGCAAATGGCTCCTCTGTTTCATGCTGCTCATCCCATCTTAAAACAACCTGATGCACTTTACTAATGTGCCCTGTGTTTCATTATGGGAGATCAATATCCTCATCACTGTGAATGATATGGAAAGGTAGATGAGTCTTCAGACCAGTAAACGCACGACTTAGGAAGACCACCTGCTAGTGAGGCGTGGATCAGCTCTGATGTCATCCAAAGCCACGTGGGTGAATAAATAATCGCCCGCAAAATGTTCATTTCAAGATCTATAAATATTGATGACAAACTTATTTTCTGTATGTGT
>NW_019524588.1:5610-9390 GCF_002814215.2 Seriola lalandi dorsalis | reverse complement strand
TGATGATGATGATGATACAGTAACATGTTACACTGACGTCAGATTTATTCAAATTAAGTTATTTTTGGTAAAATAAAAATGGCAGCACATATTTCTACATTAGCCTGAACATGAAGTCATGAAATTCTCTGCTGCTTCCTGGACAAACTATTTAAAAAGCTCAAAATACCATTTGGCTACTGCTTAGAATAATAAATAAAATATAACAAGTTCAGTGTCTAATTTGTGACTGATGAAAAATGAAGCTTAGAAACACACATGTGTTGTATGCAATTAATATTTTCCTCACACATCATATATTTTATTTCTCCCACCCACAACCCATCCTCTGTTAATCAGGTTAGTTTTAATGACCTGTCACTGCTGCCTTTCACTATTTTACACCATATAAAATGGAATGAATGACAAAGGGACTTTAAAACTTGAAGGCCTCATCTCAAATCAGAAACATTTGTTAAGAGGTGAGCAGCTGTTTGCTTGTGTGTGACTCCCTGTCTTTTATCTGTACTGAGGTCTCCAATGGGGATACCTGATTAAATAAAGGTTCAAAATTTCCACTCATGACTGGTGTGGGACTGGAGACAAACCTGTTGTAAGGCATCAGCTTCAGCTTGAGTCTGAGTTCGTCTCTCCCCGTTCACTTGGAGTTGCTCCTTGAGCTGCTGCACCTGACAGCAACAAGAGAGAGAGACGGAGACAGCTCAGTCAGAACAGATAACAGTTAACACGTGTTAGGCATCAGCTCTGTGGCCTCCTCAGCCTCATCCCTTTGATAATTACTGTTCACATACAACATCACTCAGGACGGATAACAGACACGTTCAGGGCACAAAAAAATCTATCTCTGAATGTTTACTTTGAAAACTGCATTCTTGTTCTCAGGTAATCGGTCATCATATCCATTTACTTTCCAAAGCATATCTCAGACTAAAGTCAGGCTCATAGGGTATGACATGACGTCATACTTTTGATGTGGGTTATAAATAAATGTTGATCATGAAAACTTGTACGTGTCTGCTTTTTGGGCTTCAACAGAAGTGAATGGGAGATGGAGCAAATCCTGGAAATGTGGTATGCCTTAGAGTCTCATCCTTCAGAGGCAGCATTCGAAAACTTATTTAGTCACAGTGGTGCAACTAGACTGTCCCATTTCAAAGGCTCCTTCAAACACGTCCTTAATTTAATTAATGAGCTTTATACAGGCAGCAGGTGGGTTTTTGCCCACTTTGGACAGAGGTCCCCCATTTCCAGTCTTTAAGCTAAGCTAACTGTAGCTTTGTATTAACCAGACAGACATGAGAGTGGCACCAATCTTCTCATCTATCTCGTGATGGAAAGCCAACAGGCTTGCCGTCCAAAAATGTCAAAATATTCCTTGAACCCTTTGGCAGTAAATGTTTTGGACTTACTTCCTGCTGCAGCCTGGCCTCTTGTTTTTCTCTGTCCGACTGCTGCTGCACGTTCAACTCCTGCTGCTCACTCAGTTCCTTACAGATGTCTGACATCTGTAGTTGGAGGAGAGCATAAATTAAATGACAACATTGAAGTGCTAGATTAAGTAACTACTGTTGGATTATCAAGGACTGTAACAGCACAAATGTACCATCTCCATCCTGTCCTCCAGCTCTGCTCTGAGCTGCTGCTTCTCCTGTCTCAGTCCCTCCAGTGTCTCCTGCAGCTGATCTCTCTCCTCACTGAGAGACGTCACTCTGCACAGCAGCTTCTCCATCTCCTCTGAGGAGCTCTGAGTGCTGGCTGTCCTCTCTGATAGGAGATTGTCTCTCTCTACCTTAGTGTTCTGCAGCTTTTCTGTTAGAGTCTTTATCTGTGAAGAATGAAGCAGTTAAAGTGTCATCCTGCTCTGAAAACAAGCGTTTCATAAAAAGTAAATTCTTGCTGTTTATAACAGAGTGAGGTGTTAGACACTAACCTGTTGATCTGAAGAGCACTCCTTCTCCTGACACATCGTCTGCAGGTAAGAGTTCATCTTTTTCTGTTCACACAGTTCCTCTTGGACTGACTTCAGAAGATTTTGTGTTGTGGAAGCCTTAAACAAAATGTTAACTCAAGTCAGTCCAATGTACAAATGTCATATGAAGAAATTTTTTTTTTTTATGTATTAAGATCAAAGAAATTGTACAAAACCACTAAAAAATGTATTATCATAGTTGAGTTGAAAGCACTTGTGACCAATTTCCCACCTTTTGCTGCAGATCATCTTCAAGCTGTTTCTTCTGCTCAGTAACGATGTGTAAAGATGTATTCAGCTGTGTCATCTGTTGAAACAGAAAAAACATTTATGACAGCGACTTGACATGAGAAAGAAAATTAAACTAGAAATTATCAGTCTGTCATATGAGCCCCAAAATGTATCTCACTGATGGATAAAACCAGTGCTCCATCGCTGCTTGGTGCCAAACAGACATCAACCTCCAGCCACTGAAGTGATAAAACCTGCAGTTCCTCTAACGACCACTAGAGTCTGGCTCCAACAGTGAGTCAATCCCCATAGACTCCCATGTTAAAATGTCCAACTTTACAGCAGAAATAAACATGTTTACAGTCTGGTACAAAAACTGTTTTGGTCTCTAGAGCTAATTTCCTCCTTCATGACACCTGTTTATACAACTCACCTGTTTACATTTTATTAAGGCTTAAAGTTATGTAGAATTGAGGGCGTGGCTGCTTTGAGTGACAGGTCAGTGCTGTCACTGGTGTCTAGCTGTTCTGTGTCACCTCAGACGTGTTTGTGGTGCTTTTGGAGGATTTTTCATGTAAACATCAGACAGATCATTTGACTTGTACAGTTAACGCTCCTGTTGAGTGAAATTCTAGTATTATTCTATTATACAGTATGTTAGCTAACTTGCAGGAATCAGTGTCTGCACTCAAAAAAATGAAGGGAACACTTAATAATCGCAGTATAACACCAAGTCAATTAAACTTCAAGGATATCAATGTGTCCATTTAGGAAGAACAAGTGAATGTGTATCAGTTGCAGCTGCTTTGGTGCAAATGAAAGTTACAACAGGTGCAATGGAGAAGCAATAGCAAGACAATCCCCAAAAAGGGAATGGTTTTATGTGGTGGCCACAGACAGTTGCTCTCTCCTGATCCTTTCTGACTGACTCTAGTTTTGTGTTTTGCTGGTGTCCTTGTCACTACTGGTAGCGGTACCTGCAGCCCAATCAGGTTGCACAGGTAGTCCAGCTCCTCCATGATGGCACATCCATACGTGCGGTTACAAGAAGGTTTGCTGTGTCTCCCAGCACAGTCTCAAGAGCATGGAGGAGATACCAGGGGACCGGCTGTTACACGAGGAGAGCTGGACAGGGCCGGAGAAGGGCATCAACCCAGCAGCAGGACCGGTACCTGCTCCTTTGTGAAGAGGAACAGGAGGAGCACTGCCAGAGCCCTACAACATGACCTCCAGCAGACTACTGGTGTTCGTGTTTCTGACCAAACTGTCAGAAACAGACTCTAGTGGGACCTGTGCTCACAGCCCAGCACCCTGCAGCTTGATTGGCCTTTGTCAGAGAACACCAGAATTGGCAGTTCTGCCATTGGCTCCCCGTTTTCTTCACAGATGAGAGCAGGTTTACACTGAGCACATGTGACAAGAGTCTGGAGACGCCATGGTGATCGCTATGCTGCCTGTAACATCATCCAGCATGACCAGTTTGGTGGTGGGTCAGTGATGGTCTGGTGAGGCAGATCCTTGGAGGGTCGCACAGACCTCCATGTCAGAGCCAGCGGTACCCTGACTGCCGTTAGTACCGG
>NW_019524588.1:4570-5590 GCF_002814215.2 Seriola lalandi dorsalis | reverse complement strand
ACCCTCAAGTCAGACAAGGAAAATAATCACTTTCCTTTTCTCAGCAGATTGAGATTCAATAGATATGAAAAAAAATAAGTCACCTATAAAAACAATGTTAACATACCATCTCCATCCTGTCCTCCAGCTCTGCTCTGAGCTGCTGCGTCTCCTGTCTCAGTCCCTCCAGTGTCTCCTGCAGCTGATCTCTCTCCTCACTGAGAGACGTCACTCTGCACAGCAGCTTCTCCATCTCCTCTGAGGAGCTCTGAGTGCTGGCTGTCCTCTCTGATAGGAGATTGTCTCTCTGTGCTTGAACCTTCTCAAGCTCCTCCATTAGAGTCTTTGTCTGTTTTAATGGAAGCACACCCATGTAAGAACACCAACAATAAAGGATCTGTTTTAAAAATATCTCTCCTTAACCTTTGAGCTCACCTGCTGCTGCGAGTCAGATTCTTTCTGGTGAGTGCTGGCTGTCCTCTCTGATAGGAGATTGTCTCTCTCTGCCCGCACACGCTCAGACTCCTCAGTCAGACTCTGAATCTGTGAGGAAAGAGCCAATGCTAATTTGACATATTGGGAACATCACAAATGTAATACCTGTACTTGAATAAGGTTTTTAAAAAAGTTTAGATGTAATCATCTAAAAAAGAAAAAGAGTCAATTCTGTCCCGTTGTATTTTCATGTGTAAGAGTCCTGCCTGATTCTGAAGCGCTTGTATCTGGAGAGTGCTCTCTGCACCCCCCCCACTGTGTGGGCTGCTCTGCAGCTCTGCCTTCTGACTCCTCAGCATGCTGATCTCATTCTGGAGAACTTTGATCTTCTCCTGAGATGCCCTCAGATCCTCCTGGTTCTCGATCATCTGAAACACATTAGCATCACACCAGTTTACAAGTGAAGATCTTTTCTGTACAAAGGAGTGTACAATAACCACCTGCAGTGTCTCATTACTAATGCTGCAGCAGTCGGTAGGTCAATTTGTCAATGGATCAATTTGCTGTCTTTGCTATATATAAAATACATGCTGCAAAAATCATCAC
>NW_019524588.1:3625-4550 GCF_002814215.2 Seriola lalandi dorsalis | reverse complement strand
ATGGAGGGATCATTAACATTTTCAACATTATTCTCTTGTGAGACTTTTATCTGCTAAAGAAAACAGCAGAATGCATAAGCAATGACAAACAGAAATCATTAACCTCCAAAGGAACAATGTAGCCCTGTGCCAGTTTCTTCTTGTTCAACATTCGAGCAAAACGAAATAAAATAAAAATGTCAATGGAGTGTAACAAGGAGAACATGTGGATCTGACCTGTTCAAGCTGTTGAGCCTCCTGCTCCTCTTTCAGCGACAGTGGCTCAGAGCTGAGATGCTGCTGTGACTCACACTGCATCTACATGGTAGGGAGGGAAGACATGTTAGTTTGGTCTGGGGTTTTTAAATTATGACTTTCTACATCACTCTTTTTACCGGTTTGATAACAGTGTTCTACACTTATATTTGATTATTTCATATGTGAAGAGAATGGGAGCAGTATTGTTGGACTATGGCTGAATTCAACATTAAGGTGATCTGTGTTCTGTTGAACAGCACTGTGCAGCTGACCCCACTGTTCAGGTTCAGGCAAATCTTCTTAAGCCACTTGTTGAACTTTGTATATTTTGTACATGATTTAGTTCAATTAATCTGAAGAATACAAACAATGATAAACTGTAAACTGAATATTAACATTAAAGTGAGTTTTATTACCGTAACAAACTGCAATTTCAGATCTGACTTCTTTATTTAGGTAAAACATGAAGAGCCATTATGGTTTGACGGAAGAGTTTCTCTCTATATAACTGATATTCTCCCGTATCTGAACACAGACAGAACTCAGGGCCAGATTTTTAGCAAAAATGAACAGGAAGTACCAGAATCTCAATTTACAACTTTCAGCCTGTGTTTTTACCATCTCCATCCTGTCCTCCAGCTCTGCTCTGAGCTGCTGCTTCTCCTGTCTCAGTCCCTCCAGTGTCTCC
>NW_019524588.1:2750-3605 GCF_002814215.2 Seriola lalandi dorsalis | reverse complement strand
CTGCTCACACAGTTTCACCAGATCTGAGTTCTTTTGCTTCTGCTGTTGCAGGTCCTCTTCAAGAGAATGTAGACGACACTGAGTCTCTGCAGACTGAGAATAAGAGAACGTTTGGAAACTTTGAAAAAGGTCAAAGGGGCCACAGTACTTCTGAAAAGGATGTCCATGTGCAGCTTTAGTGAAATATGCTGGAAGGAACAAACCTCTTGTTCTAGCCGGGCTTGGCTCTCTTGGCTTTGTCTCTCCAGGTCAAGGTTTCTTTGGTTCTGCTCTTGTAGAGCTGCGGCCTAAAATTAAAGAGACGCTTAAACAGTTTTATTCGCCCATATAAGAGGGAAGCTCTTTAACATCACTGACATTGTGGTCACACTGTGACGCCAAAACATTAGATCTCAGTTTGACCAAAAACAGCTTCCCCTCACCATCTCCTTATTTTGCTGCAGATCACTTTCCAACTGGCTCTTCTGCTCACTGGCGACCTGGAGAGAAGCCTGCAGTTGCTCCACCTGTGGAGGGAAATGGTCAAACTCCAGAATTAAAATATTTCCAACCATCAGAGCTTTGAAGGATCCCATCAACAAATCCCATGAAATGACCCAAATAAATGATGTGAGTCCATCTGTGAAAATTGTCCGACTTCCCTGTCCTTTCTGTGGCTTCCTTGTCACACTTGGACAAGGAATGATTAGTTCAGCTGATGTAACAAGCTACAAAGAATATCTAAGATACAGAAATAAACTCATTTATGTCAGTTATGAAGAGAGTATAGTCAACGTCATAAAATGTTGAGGAGATAAACAGATTTGCCTTGTGATTTTAAGAAAAGAAGAACAGTCACTCACCATCTCCTGGTTT
>NW_019524588.1:540-2730 GCF_002814215.2 Seriola lalandi dorsalis | reverse complement strand
CTGCCACAGACCGTCCAGGAGCTCACTGATGCCCTGATACAGATCTGGGAGGAGATCCCTCAGGACACCATCCGCCGACTCATCAGGAGCATGACCAGACGTTGTCGGGAGTGTACACAGGCACGTGGGGGCCAAACACACTACTGAGTCACATTATGAGTTGCCGTGATGAAAGTCACACAAGTTGGATCAGCCTGTGATTTCAATTTTTTACTTTGATTCTGGGTGTGATTGTGAATCCAGCCCTCAGTGGGGTGATCATTTTGGTCTCCTTCGACCGTTATTACATCATTTTGTTCTTAACAAATTATACAATGTACATCAGTAAAGATTTTCAACTTAAATAATTCGTTCATCAAGATCCAAAGTGTGATTGAAGTGTTCCCTTAATTTTATTGAGCAGTGTACATTGTGCTGAGTGACATACCTCAGTCTGTACCATCTCCATCCTGTCCTCCAGCTCTGCTCTGAGCTGCTGCTTCTCCTGTCTCAGTCCCTCCAGTGTCTCCTGCAGCTGATCTCTCTCCTCACTGAGAGACGTCACTCTGCACAGCAGCTTCTCCATCTCCTCTGAGGAGCTCTGAGTGCTGTTCTCCTTCTCAGACAACAGATTATCTCTCTGTGCTTGAACCTTCTCAAGCTCCTCCATTAGAGTCTTTGTCTGTTTTAATGGAAGCACACCCATGTAAGAACACCAACAATAGAGGATCTGTTTTAAAAATATCTCTCCTTAACCTTTGAGCTCACCTGCTGCTGTGAGTCAGATTCCTTCTGCTCACACAGTTTCACCAGATCTGAGTTCTTTTGCTTCTGCTGTTGCAGGTCCTCTTCAAGAGAATGTAGACGACACTGAGTCTCTGCAGACTGAGAATAAGAGAACGTTTGGAAACTTTGAAAAAGATCAAAGGGGCCACAGTACTTCTGAAAAGGATGTCCATGTGCAGCTTTAGTGAAATATGCTGGAAGGAACAAACCTCTTGTTCTAGCCGAGCTTGGCTCTCTTGGCTTTGTCTCTCCAGGTCAAGGTTTCTTTGGTTCTGCTCTTGTAGAGCTGCGGCCTAAAATTAAAGAGACGCTTAAACAGTTGCATTCGCCCATATAAGATGGAAGCTCTTTAACATCGCTGACATTGTGGTCACACTGTGACGCCAAAACATTAGATCTCAGTTTGACCAAAAACAGCTTCCCCTCACCATCTCCTTATTTTGCTGCAGATCACTTTCCAACTGGCTCTTCTGCTCACTGGCGACCTGGAGAGAAGCCTGCAGTTGCTCCACCTGTGGAGGGAAATGGTCAAACTCCAGAATTAAAATATTTCCAACCAAGGGTCAGAGCTTTGAAGGATCCCATCAACAAATCCCATGAAATGACCCAAATAAACGATGTGAGTCCATCTGTGAAAATGGTCCGACTTCCCTGTTCTTTCTGCGGCTCTCAGCTGAGCCCATTTGTTCCTCCTGATGACCTGTATCTTTAGACACAGCTCACAGATATATATAGTTCCATTTTTCAAAAAGCAATTTATTTTCTAAAAGCAGCTGGCAACCATGGCCTTTACCAAATGTGACTCAAACAGCAGGAAACAGTGCATTCATGGGGACTATTTTCAGTGGTGGATGAGTCTGTATTTGGGGCAGCATGATGATCCATGTAGGACTGAATCAAAGTGAACTACAGTGAGTAATTGTTTGGTTTTAATAGCTTTTGAACAACAGTGGAGCTCCATGGCTCAAAGGAATAAGATACATCAGGCTGTGGACATACAAACACTTCTTGTTTGTGGGACACATTCAGTGTTGTTTCTAGTCTTTTGTGGGATTTGTTGACAATAAGGAGGAAGTAAAGTCAATTTTTATTTATATAGCCAAATATCACAAATTTGCTTCTAAGGCCTTAACAATCTTTACAGCTTTAAGACCCCACCTGTCCTTAAACCCTCAAGTCAGACAAGGAAAATAATCACTTTCCTTTTCTCAGCAGATTGAGATTCAATAGATATGAAAAAAAATAAGTCACCTATAAAAACAATGTTAACATACCATCTCCATCCTGTCCTCCAGCTCTGCTCTGAGCTGCTGCGTCTCCTGTCTCAGTCCCTCCAGTGTCTCCTGCAGCTGATCTCTCTCCTCACTGAGAGACGTCACTCTGCACAGCAGCTTCTCCATCTCCTCTGAGGAGCTCTGAGTGCTG
>NW_019524588.1:0-520 GCF_002814215.2 Seriola lalandi dorsalis | reverse complement strand
TATAACTGATATTCTCCCGTATCTGAACACAGACAGAACTCAGGGCCAGATTTTTAGCAAAAATGAACAGGAAGTACCAGAATCTCAATTTACAACTTTCAGCCTGTGTTTTTACCATCTCCATCCTGTCCTCCAGCTCTGCTCTGAGCTGCTGCTTCTCCTGTCTCAGTCCCTCCAGTGTCTCCTGCAGCTGATCTCTCTCCTCACTGAGAGACGTCACTCTGCACAGCAGCTTCTCCATCTCCTCTGAGGAGCTCTGAGTGCTGTTCTCCTTCTCAGACAGCAGATTGTCTCTCTGTGCTTGAACCTTCTCAAGCTCCTCCATTAGAGTCTTTGTCTGTTTTAATGGAAGCACACCCATGTAAGAACACCATCAATAGAGGATCTGTTTTCAAAATATCTCTCCTTAACCTTTGAGCTCACCTGCTGCTGTGAGTCAGATTCCTTCTGCTCACACAGTTTCACCAGATCTGAGTTCTTTTGCTTCTGCTGTTGCAGGTCCTCTTCAAGAGAATGTAGA
>NW_019524587.1:40347-41494 GCF_002814215.2 Seriola lalandi dorsalis | reverse complement strand
CCCAGACGATGCCTTCATGAATTTTACATAAAAAACAAAACGTGGTTGGAATCACTGCTCTGTCCTCCGGGTTTTATGAGCGTTCTCTGTTTCCACATATTTGTGGGTGAGATTTTCTGAATTCCAGCACCAACATTTGGATTGTGTTGTGGGTGTCACAGAAAAGGTCTGGAGACTCATTAAAACCTAAATCTGAACAAGTCTCATGAACGTCCTTCTTTTCAATTAGGAGACTTCTTTTATGCAGAGGTGACATTCCACCTGGACGGTTGCAGAAGAGGAAAGAATGTGATGGAGGAAACTTTCTACAGGACCATGAATATTAATGTTTGTAGCTGACGGACGAGTGGATCCGTCACGACTCACAAAACTGTGTCAGTGGGAGGTTGTTCAATCTAAAGAAGCCATTTTCTCTTATAAATGAAAGAGAGACAACAGAGACTCACTGTCTTCCTCTGTGGAATGGGTTCCTTCTGAAATGTAAATTTCCAGCTGAGAAGAGAGAGGAAAAAAAAAGGCTGATGTTAAAAGGCAGAATTGCACGCTGTGTTTTTTTTTTTTTTAATTCAGCAATTGTTCAAGAAATTTAATGAACAAAGTAAAGTGTGTTTTAAATGTTGGTTTAGTGCGAACGAGAAAAAGAAACCTGGTTGGGAGGAGGAGGATTAATAATGGAGAACAGTGACGGGACATAAAGAGAAATATATCACAGCAGCTTTGGGGGTTTGTTCCTCACAGTTTGAGGGAAAATGTTCCAGCAAACAAAGATTCTTTCAACAGTTTGTGTTTGTCCTTTCCAACATGCCGGAGCCCCGAGCACAAGAGTGGATGAACTTCACTGTTGAGCAAGTGGCTAGAAAGTAACTGAGCACATTTATTCCTATTTTTCCACTTCCCTCTCTCTTCTCTCTCCTGAGGGAAATGTCTGTCTGCAGCTGAGGAGCAGAGGACGGCGGCTTCACTGCAGCTCGGTGGATAAAAACCCTGAGGCTGATCCACACAGGAAATGTGCTGCAAAACCAAAACTAGGAGCTAGAGGCAAAATACTATATTATACTATGCTGTGAATAAAGATGGACGTCGCCTCTGTTACGTCACCCACAGGTTTCTGAAGCTCAGAGTGAGCCGCTCCGCCGTCGCCATCTTG
>NW_019524587.1:38265-39149 GCF_002814215.2 Seriola lalandi dorsalis | reverse complement strand
TTTGTGTGAAATTTTGCCATAATCGCTGTGAAGTCTTGAGTAATGGCTACCAAGTCACCGTCACCTTCGACCTTTAGCCACCAAAATCTAATCAGTTGATCCTCGAGTCCAAGTGGATGTTTGTGCCAAATTTGAAGAAGGTCCCTAAAAGTGTTACGGAGATATTGCGTTCGCAAGGCCAAAACCGTGTTTTGTGAGGTCACCTTTGACCTTTGACCCCCAAAATCTAATCAGTTCATTCTTGTGTCCTAATGAATGTTTGTGGTTAATTTGAAGAAGTTCTGTCGAGGCGTTAATGAGATATCGTGTCCACGAGAATGTGAGGGACGGACAGACGGACGGATAACCTCAAAACAGCGGAAGAATAAAAACATAGCGGTTATTTAACATGACATTACCTGTATTCAACGTGACGTTACCTGTATTTAACATGACGTTACCTGTATTCAACATGACATTACCTGTATTCAACGTGACATTACCTGTATTCAACGTGACGTTACCTGTATTCAACATGACATTACCTGTATTCAACATGACACTACCTGTATTTACCAGGTTATTTAAGGTCAACACTTGAAGCCTCATTAAAGACGTCAGCAGGTTCATTTGTATTGGACTGACTCTGAGCCGCTCGCTCGTTATAAAACCGGCTCAGTTACACGGAGTTATAAACTGCGAGTGTGAATGTCAGTAATTAAAGGATCTAATTGCAGAGAGACGAGGATGATGTGCGTTACTCAGCCTGCTGAGAGCCCGAGCACGCCGCTGAGAATAAAACACTTCACATCTCGTGTCCTGAATCCAGTTCACTGCGTTGCACGTTCACCTTCCTGCCGTCGGCGCTCAGGCTTCAATCTCAACTCCACCTCTTTTTTTTTTTT
>NW_019524587.1:33909-37467 GCF_002814215.2 Seriola lalandi dorsalis | reverse complement strand
AAAAACACAGTGGAAGTTAAATGTTTAAAATCAGGGAGCAGAATATTAGAGTCAGTTAGTGCAAGTAAAGGGTTAAATTTGTTGTGTGGCCTCTTTCAAAAGCTCCATTAAGTGGTGTTTGAATAAACCGTCTCCCTGTTGCTGCTTGACGACCGTTCGCCCCCGACCAGAGGACAATTAAATCCTTCTAATTGGCACAAAACAATCAGCTTTAACATTTAACACTGCCACTAAATAATGGGGATCATGGGCTTAACGGTGAATGTGTTACTGTGGGTGAAATGGTGTAAACTGAAGAATTATACAACTTATTAGTAAAGTGCTGGTTTTTGTTACTTCGGATTGAACGTGAGAAAAAGACAGTGGGAGCCCAAAAATATAACCAGCAGATTTTTGTTGTTTTTCTTTTCTGAACCAACGCAGTGTTTGTGTGTCTCGACAGCGTCTGAGGCTTTTGAATTCATCGACAATGATCTGAGGAAGCTCTGAATAAACCTGAATGCCTCGTATGAAATATCTGCTGACGTGCGAGTGTGTGCGTTGAAAGCCTTTTGAAATAACACAATAAAACCCAAAGTATCACCCAGCTCCTGTCTGGGTCATGTCTGCTGCGGGTGACTCACCGATCAGAGTGGCCAGAGAGCAGTGAGGGACGGTTGGAGAAAACTTGATAATGATTAGATACTCGTCCTCGCCGAGCTCCTGGACCTCCACGCATTTCTCCGTCACCACCTCCAGCTCCTCCAGGGTGTTGGGCTTCTCCGGGTCCCGGATCGATCGAATCACATCTGATGGAGAGCGGGAAACGAGATGTGTCATTCTTAACTACGGCCAACTTTAAGTCTAAAATTGAAAACTAAGTGGTAAATAAGAAGTGTCTAAATCTACAGAATAAAACAGTCCTGTCCCAGTATGTGCGGTTCACATCAGGCACACCAAACTCTGTTCAGAATAGGTGTTTATAACTCCAAGTAAACCAAACCCCAATCTGAAACTCATCTGTTTAAGTCCTGTACCAGTACTGGTCACCTCTCTCCAACCAAATTACATTCAGAAAATAATCTGTTTTAGTTCTGCATGAGTCCAGGTCCCAGTTTGTGCTGTTAACTACAAACACACCAAACTCCGTTCAGGAAATCATCTATTTGAGTTCTGCATCAGTATAATTCAAAATGTTTGGTTCACTCCAATAAAACCAAACTCCATTATAAAATCATTCATTTATTCTCCAGTATGTTTAAGTTTAGCACCATTGTTTATCCCAGTATGTGCTGTTTATACCAATCACACAAAACTCCAGTCAGAAAATCACCTATTTTAGTTCAATACCACTTTAATAAAAAACCCAGTATGTGCTGTTTACTACAGTTGCACATAACTCCATACAGTAAATCATCTATTTTAGTTCAATACCACTTTAAATCCTAGTATGAGCTGTTTATTACAATTGCACATAACTCCATTCAGGATATCATCTATTTGAGTTCTGCATCAGCATTAACTCCAATATATTCGGTTCACTCCAATCACACCAAACTCAAGTCACAAAATCACCTATTTTAGTTCAATACCACTTTAATAAAAAAAAACCCAGTATGTGCTGTTTACTACAGTTGCACATAACTCCATACAGTAAATCATCTATTTGGGTTCGGTACCAGAAGTGGTCCCAATACCTGCCATTCACTACAATCAGACCAGACTGTATTTGTTGAATCATGTGATCCAAACTTAGGATTCAGTACCACCAGTAGCCCCCTTCACCACAACCGCACCAAACTCCATTTAGAAAATCATGTATTTAACTTTTCCTTCCATGATGGCACCTTGTCATTACTACTTCATACACCTCAGTTACGTTCATTACATATGCAACACTTCTGCACATGGCTGTTTTATTCGGCGCCGTTTGCGCAATTGTATTACACGTTATTTAGTAGTTTAACCGTGTTCTCTGACTTTGGACGTCTCCAGTCACTAAACCGAGGAAAGCGCCATTTTTAACGTAATGTTTGAATGGAGTCTGGTCTGCTGTTATACAAACTCTTCCGCGGACTGTTGAGTGTCTGGAGTGTTATCTCGTTAAATAACATTAAAGTAGTTCCCCTAACTTCACCGACCACGTCCCGGCAGCACGGTAGGCCTGTTCCCGGCCGCACTCACCGTACACTTCTAACGCTTTCTCCTCCATCTTCTCGGTCTTCAGGTCATTCCTGTTGAATGCGAGTCCGGAAAACTGTAAGATCTTAGTGACGGTTAACGATACAAGGCTGAAGGCTGTTTCCATTTTGGGGAAAACGCCATATTAACAGAGACGAGATGTTGGTGACTTTGACAGGAAAAACAGACGCGCCGTGTCCGGACAGCAGCGCGCGGGACTTCCGCAGATCTCTACCTCCGCGTGCAGCAACAGCAACATCCGCCCGGTCTGTGCGACCGTGTACAGATCAGCGGCGTTTCATCGCAGCCAATGAGCGGCTCCGTGTGGATTTCACTTCCTGTTTTGGTTTCAGGGAAAAGCTATCGATTAACTATCTTGACATAATTTTAAAAATAGCTATGTGATCATAGACTGTAAATAAAAATGGACGTCAACGCCGGGTCTGGAAAATGAAGCCAATACGGAAGTACCATCATGGTGACTCCACTCGTTGCAGAAAGAAGTCCGATTGTATTTAAGTCTATGGGGAAATGACCCTACCTGTCACTTGATTTGTTACCTCAGTAAACGTTTCGTGTTTATGGTCTGACTCGCTAGTTTCAAGTTTTTTCTTGATGTTCATTTTTCAAATTATGATCTTATTTAAAAGAAAATAGACGTTAAAGCAGAGTGGCTTTGGGGCGTGGCTACCGCGTCATTGACACACCTGCCTGTTTATCCGGATATGAGGTCAGAGCGATGTCTCGGACATTTGACTTGACACTGGCCCTCATTTATCAATCTTGCGTGAAAACAGGCGCAGATCTGAGCGCAGAATTGTTCGTACGATAGGATCCACGTGTGATTCATGAAACATTCGTATCTGACCAATCCCAGCGTACGAATGATCGGGTCTTGATAAATGCGGCGGCTGAATTGGATCGTCTTTAACATGTTACGCCCTTAAATATTCCTGGTTCAGAGGCCCCGCCCACTAAGGTCAAACATGGAGAGAAGAGTTACTGGCAAAAAACGAAACTTTTCAGAGATGAAGATCGACATCCTGACATCCGAGGTGGCGCAAAATAAGGATGTGCTTTTTGGCGGTCTGAAGAGTGGGATCACAGGAGCTCATAAAACCGCTGCCGCCTCCTGCAGCCGCGCGCCAACACGGTGTGTCCCGGTCACCTGCCCACCACGTTTAAAAGAGATAGCTTGGCATCACAAATCACCTGTACATTTATAGAGTGGTAGTTTTTGCGATTGATGAATGCGTAATCATTCATGGATGGTTCCTTCAGACGCACATGAGTGAAATCAATTGCTCCAACCAAATTTGGAAACCCAGCAATCTGGAGATCCCTGCGGTCTCTGAACACGCGCTCACGTCTGACACGCGCGTATTGTTCCTCCAAAAC
>NW_019524587.1:33401-33656 GCF_002814215.2 Seriola lalandi dorsalis | reverse complement strand
GACCAGGAGAGGCAGCACAGGTGACAGTTCAAGGCAGCGACGGGGGAGGAACACCTCCTGTCCTGGGAAGGAGAGTCTCCAGAGGTGAGATTCACTTCAGATATCACTGTTTCCTCTAATCAATATCAGATCTATATTCACACACACTGCTCTCTGATTATCTCTCAGCTGTCTTCTTGGACTGAACTCGGGCTCTGCAAACTGGGCCAGTGTTAGCCGCCTGGTGGAGGCGGATCAGTGTTTTCATTATTTACT
>NW_019524587.1:13369-32211 GCF_002814215.2 Seriola lalandi dorsalis | reverse complement strand
ATTTACAACTACAAATATTGGAATTATTTATAAACATTACTTTATAAGCTCAAAATGATTTTGAGCCTAATTTTGTCAAATCTGATTCCAATAAATGGGATGGACAAAATATTAGGAACACCTCTCAGTATCGGGTTAGTTTATATACAGTGGTGTCAAAGTGTGAGACCACTTTCCCATGTAGCCTCACATGTTGCTCCATAGCAGCTCAAAATAAAAAGAACATAGCTATTTGAAAATGTTATGTTATTTTTTTAATGTTTTATTTATTTTTGTCTTATTTATTAGCAAATATGGTCTTATTCATCTAGATTTTTTAACTGTTTTATTTAGTTTGTTTTATGTTACTGGTGTTGTTGTATTCTGTAAATTGTTACCAATGGAAAATAAAAACATTATATTCAGCAATTGCATTTACCCTGTAAAAATGCAGAATCATGCAAAACAATACAAGTAAATAAATGAAAGAATACATTTACAAAATAAAATTAAATCAGTTTTGTTAAAAAATTCAGTTTTCACAACTTTGAGGGTTTTTATTTATTTTATTTTAATGCTGTAACAGCATTATTATGGACAACAGCACAGAGTCCGATAATCACATTAACCAAATACAAAAAAGAAAAGACTTATAAAACTTATAAAAACATAAATATGAAAATAACACTAAAAAATTACACTAAAATTCCTATTTAACTCAATTCAATTTCTCATGAATTTCATTTTTATGTGATTTACCTTTTGGAGTTGGTGATCAGTAAACCAACATCGTCATTCGATTGAGTTGACTTGTTTCTAGTGTTTCCCTACCGTTTTTCTATTGGTCAGCTTCAGTCAGCTGACAGGAGGACACGTGACACGTGACACGTGACCGAGCTGCTGTTTACAGGAAGAAATGTCCGAAGTAGTCTGGTGGTCTCATGATCTGTCTCTTATACACATCTGCGGCGGGAGAGTGACGCCATAGCGGTGGCTGTGATCCCGGAGAACCAGCACTGTGGAGAGATAGCGGACATCCTCAAGGCTCAGCTCGCTCCCGGAGGCTCCCTGCTCGGCTGTCTCCGGGGCCGGGGCCGGCTGGTGGTGTGGGACCCGGCGGACAGAGAGGCTCCTCCGGCCGCGGTGGACGGCTGCTGCAGAGAGTGAGTCCGGCAGAGTTCAGCTCACACTTGTTTAGTAAAGTAAATTAAATAGTAAAGTAATTAAGAATCATGAACATCATGTACTGAGGGTAAATATGACGCTTTGTGACGTATGTTTATATGGCTGGATTAACTTCCTGGTTGGCCCCTTTTGACCCCCACCCTACATCAGTCTCATTATTTTCCCAGAAACAGCTTCTCTATCTACCAATCAATTCCTCAATCAGCAGAAATTAATTAACACCAATTTTAATCATTTATTCGCTTCTTGAAAACGATTCTGAAATGTAAATATTTGCTTATTTTCCAATTTTTTTAATGGCGGTAAACGCAACATCTTGTATTCTAACTGTTGATAAAAACAAACAAACTGCAATTTGTATTTGTGAACTTGTGCGTCAGTGATTAATGAGTTTATTTCTTACTGTTTTCTGTCACTTTATTTGAACAATTAGCTGATCATTAAAGAAAATAATCGTCAGGTGTATTGATAATGAAGGTAATTGTTGATTACAGCCTGACAGTATTTCTGTAACCTGAGGTTTTATGTAATTAATTACCTGAAAACATTAAAGCAATTTTATAAAACACGTTACAACACACAACCAGACTTTTTTTATGTAGACTCTAATGATATGGAGCCAGTGTGGGTGTTTTCAGGCCCCTGGGCAGTTGGTTATCCAGCGTTGACTATGCACAATGCTTAGAGTCACTAAATCTGATAAATTAACATTGATTGATTTATCAGTTTTTATGTATTTATTTATTTATTTATTTTAAATTAAAATAAAGGAATAATAAAAAATGAAAAGATATGAAGTGTAGTAAAAAACACTCTCAAAATAGAGAACTAATGTAAAATTGGATTTTATCCATGACCAGAAAGGTGTAGACTTTATCCATGAATGTTGTATTAACATATTTATATTTAATTGAATATTTGGATGCTCTCATTTTAAAGTTTGACTAGTGACTAATTTTACACCACGCAGATGGAAAAATCCACAAGATGTTAAAGAATCGGCTAAATTAGTTACATGACTCTTAAAATTAACTATTTTAATATTGAATTTCAACTTTTTGTTTGTTTTGTTTTCTTCCTGTTTCTAGTTTTTCCTGGGAGGAAGTGCCCGTCCACAGTCAAGGCGTCGGCAGCTTCAGACTCCTGGCCGTTGGATCTCAGTGTGACCTGAAGCTGCTGGAGGTGGAGGCCGAACGATCGGCCTCCGTTTCTCTGCTGTGTGTCTCTGAGTGTCCTGCAGACCGGCTGCTGCAGACCGTCAGAGAGCAGGACCACAGTGAGTACCACAACCAGATCTCCGTCACCAGGACAGAGTCTGGTCGTAGTGATCTGAGACTGCACATATCTAATGCTTTAAAATTACAGTTATACATATTAATAATGTATAAATATCTTTTATTTCCAGGTGTGAGTGAGCTGCAGTCGCTGCGTGTGTTGTCGTTCACTGCTGGCCGCTGCTGCGTGCTGCTGAACGCTGATTGGCTGCTGCAGCTGCAGTGGCAGCAGGTGGAGGAGGAGCTGCAGATATTATCCTGCTGCAGCCTCCAGCTGACTGACAGCAACAGACACACAGCTGTCCACCACTGTGTCTGCAGAGAAACCCTGTTCACCCTCAGCTCCACCGGACTCATATGTATCCTCCACTAGTAGATACAACTACTGCACTACTACTACTTCTGTTACAACTACCACCACCACTGCTAATAAACTATTACTAGTGATAATAGTTGTAATGATAATAGTCATCAAATGAAGATAAATGGAACAAATTAGCTTAATTAGCTAAAAAGCAAACCAAAGCAAAAACCTGAGATAAACTAAAAAGCTAAAGTAAAATGAAAACATAGCTAAACTTAACTAAACTTAACTTGAAGAAGCTAGGCTTAACTAAAGTAACTAAACGAAAATAAAACAAAGTTCAACAAAAATAAACCGAAGAACTAAACTAAGAAGTTAATTATATTAGATTAAATCAAACTAGGCTCAACTACATGAAACCAATATAAACTAAGATGAATTAAACTTAACTAATTAAAACTACAATTAAATGAATGAATTAATTTAGCTAAACTCAATTAAACTACACTTAACTAAATGTAAGTAGGCTAACTAAATGAAGCTAAAGGAAAGTAAATAGCCTTACTGAAGCCAAGCTGAATCACACAAGGCTAAGCTAAGACTAAGCTAAGCTAAACCAACAGAAAGAGCTTTAACAAAACTAGAATAATGTACAAACAAAACAATCTTTTCTAATTTATGATTTCTAATTAATCTAATCTAAATCTGGACTAGCAGTGTTGCTAGGTGACAGGTAATTATTGTATTTGTATGATTAAGTACTGCGTTTTAAAAACAAAGCTGTGTGTAATCTATTCAAGCTGGAACCAGCCTGATTATTAACCATTTGTTCATTATGTCAATTAGATAAAAAATAATAATTGATAATGGGAAACTGAATATGCTAAGCTGAGCTAAAGCCATAGAAACAGAGCTAAACTAAGCTAGCAGTCAGCTAACCTCTAGGACTAAACTAGCTGTAACAAAACCTGCATGTTAACTTATATGGTAATTAAGTGGATGTTGTAAGGACGATTCATTATTTAATATTAGAGAACTGACCCTGGATCTGCCACAAAACACAGGCCTGGAGTTTGAGCACACTAAAGTAAACTTGGTGAACTACAGCACAAGCGTTCGGTAAAATGACAGACTCAGTTGAAGTGAAATATGATCATTATGGAGTTAGCGCTGGTCTGAATGTCCCAGCAGCCTTTTCTTTAACCCTTCCCTCCAGCTGTGTGTGACATCACTGACGGCAGGCTGCTGGCCAGCGTGGACCTCCCTGTCTACCTGAGCTCTGGACCGGCAGAGGACGACGTTGTCTCCTCCTTTTCTTCGCCCTCCGTCTCCTCATCTTCCTCCTTCTGCCACCTCCAGGTGTCAGCTGATCTCAGCACAGCTGTAGCCGTCACCGAGTCTCACACTGCTGTGGGCGTCGACCTCAACCACTACTTCAGGTAAAGCAGCATCATCCTTCACATGACACAAAATCAAAACAGGTCACAGCACCTACACACAACTCAACCCCTAACATTAACAGTATCAGCATCCCCTATGCATTCTGGGTAAACCTCCAACATCCTCACAGCTGAAAAGTTTCCAGATATGAAAGAAAAGGAGCAAAAAGCTCCAAAAATGATCCCATAAATCTGCTTTATAAAGATTTCATTTCTCTAATGGTAAAAACTGTGAGAATTTATCAACTTAAATGGCGGAGGAGCAGATAACAACCTGCATTTCTTTGCAAAGTAATTCATCTTAATTAGTATCCTGTAATCCAGACAGACATGGATTCATATTTACCTCTATATTTATTTATTTACACATGTTAATGAACATCAGTACAAAATACACAATGTGAAGATGCCGGATTGTAGCAGAAATGCTAATTTACATCCGCTGTCCCCAGGCAGGTCACATGAAACAAAACGTCACAATGCAGATACACAAAATAAAAACCTGTTTAAAAGTTTCTATCTAACGTTGAAGTGGCGAAAGCAGAACAGAGAGGATTAGATGAAAACAAGAATAGATTCAATCTAAGACGGTTTGGGGAGTTTTCCTTCAAGCTCTTGCACATCGTCACGGAGGAAGATAAACTTCACGAGTGAATCTTTTTCTTTTGTTATTGTTTTTTTTTTAATCAAATTTTCTCATGTTAATTAAAACCTCAAACACTCAGGAAACATTGTCAGAATGAGGATTCGAGTCCTGTGGGGACAGTGGAGTCTGCCCACTGAACACATTTGATCCTGATTGGAGGGAGTCATGGCCGACTGCCTGTCCGTCCGCTCTGCCAAACTCATCTCGGCCCACCGGTCTGATGTGAACTGGAAGAAGAGGCTCATCAGATCAGCTGATCACTGAGCCGCCGCCGCCGCCCACTGTGACTCTGCTGCGAGTTAATTATGTTCGGCACCAGACAGAGACCGACTTCGCTCTGTTGTGAGATCACACAAAAACAAAAATTATCACTTAGATTGATATTTCTGTCTTCCAGGATGTTCCCAGACCACCTGCTCTGTGCCGCCCCCCCTGCTCGCCCCCCCCTCCGGCCCCAGAACCTAAGAGACCAGGACAGCGTGTCGAGCTCCGGCTGCAGCCTCGCCGCCCTCGGATCGACCTTCAGTGTCGACCGGTAAACCAGACTTCACTTTTATAGATTATACACTAAGAGAAAACCGGCTCTACAAGATGTTTAAGTTCACAGATGAGGAATAAAAATAGATATAAATAAATTATTTCTCAGAAACTCTGAGAACTGTATAACTAAGATAAATATAACTTTGACCGTCAGGTGGTATTGGAGAAAAGTCAGCTGATCACCAAAGTTATTCAAATTGATCCTCCAGGGACCTTGAATACATGTCGCAGATTTTGTTGTTGCTGGAGGAAAAGTCAGTCAAAGATCAGCTGGTAGAGAGGACGGTGCCGTTAGAGAACATCAGGATGAAATCCACAATGTAAACAAGCTGGATTTTAGCAAGAATGCTGATGAGGGAATAAAACAAACACAGAGAGAATGACAGTCTGACATGGAGCGCTCTAGTTCATGAACGAACCAATTCATTTTACCTTTCAGACTCTTCTGTAAGAACCCAGATTCATCAAAATTAGTTGTTTGAATGAATTAGTTCTGAACTTTTCTTCAATGACCTCTGACCTTTAATCCTGAACTCTCTCCTCTAACTTCACCTCTAGCTCATGGGAAGCTCGTCTGGCCTCCATGTACAGCAGAGCCCAGCAGACTCCAGGCTCCTCCACCTCCTGCTCCTCCTCCTCCTCACAGCGTGCCAGGACATCCTGGTTCTCCTCCCTCCCCCACCTGGAGTCCCACCAGGCTCCGTCCTCGGCCCACAGCAGAGTCCCTTGCGGCGGGGCGACTGTCACTTTCTCCGTCCCCGAGTCGTCCGTTCCATCTCTGCTCACGGTCTCCGAGTTCTCTGCCCTCCTGAACTTCGTCTCCCCTGGCAACGAACAGACCACAGTGGCGTCGTGGGATTTGGAGTCCGGGAGCGTGAGCTACCACCAGGCGGAGGGCGCGGCGGCTCCGGTTCAGCGCTGTGGAGAGAGGCAGCACAGGCTGCTGCTGAAGAGTAAGTCAGAACTAATATTCTTTCACAGTTTGTTAACACTTTGTAAACAAACACGTTTCCCTCATTATGTAAAGGTGAAACTGAACGTGGATGCATCTGAAATGTTTGGTTGTAATTCCTCATTGTGTAGAAATACTGTGTGTGCAGCACCTCAGGGGTCACAGGTCAGAGTGGAGACAGGAAGTTGATTTTAACTTTGTTTTCTCTTCCATATAATTAGTTCCAACTGGTGGTTTGTTTACAACTAATTGGATCATGTGACTGCTCATGTCTCTGTCTCCCTGCTGGACTCTTCATCAATGACTCTTGGATCAGAATGATCCTTTAACGACCCAGACTTCCACAATCAGACTCAAATATTGGGCCGGCATGAAAGAAAGGAACAAAACAAAAGATAATTGTCTCTCCGCTGCACAGGAATCAAGCTTTACTGATTATTTTACACTGTGCAGAAATGTAAGAAACAACTGAAGTAAACAAACAGTAGAGACGCAATTCGTTTTTTAATCAATTCACCAAAACAAGAAAAGGCATCGACTTCTATCATCACACGCAAAACATCAGTGAACCATGAACTGTGTCTGTCTGTCCGTCCAGAGGCCGGTGTGTTCCAGGTCTTGTTCTCGGTTTCCCAGCAGGACTTGCTCAGCAGCTTGATGTTGTTCGGCAGCGCGGCGACAGTGGACGCAGTGTGTCACCTGAACAGCTGGGGGCGCTGCTCCATCCCCATCCACGCCCTGCAGGTGGGAGAACGACACGTCGTCGCATCTGCTCCGCCGCTGCAGCGCCACGTAGCGCTGTTTATCGTCACGTACGACGCCTTTTAAAGCTGGTTTGTGTCGTTTCAGGCCGGACTGAAGAACCGGCAGCTGGACACGGTGGATTTCTACCTGAAGAGCAAAGAAAACGTCCTGAACCCGTCGACAGGGTTCAGTGCTGCCGATCAGCCGGCAGCCTCCACTCTCACAGACAGTACGGACACTCTGTCGTTTCTACATCACAATTATTTAAGAGATTTTCTTCCTTTTTAAAAGCTTGCGTTGTATTCGTTCACACATTCACATGCAAATTGTAGAGATAGCAGCTTTAATTGTTAATTGTGTGTGTGTGTGTGTGTGTGTGTGTGTGTGTGTGTGTGTGTGTGTGTGTGTGTGTGTGTGTGCAGGTGTCCAGGAGCTGTGTCCAGCGTTGGACCTGCTGTGTTCAGCCGTCAGAGACTCGAACAGTGAAGCTCAGAGCCGACAGTTCTCAGAGCAGCTGCTCAACATCACCATGAACTTCGTCAACACACAGATCCGCTCTGTGCTGACCAACGCACGCAGTACGACAACACACACACACACACACACACACACGCCTCAGTCCTCAGCTGTAGTCGGCCCAGTTTGAAGCCGTGGTCTGTTGTGTCTGCAGATGAGGATGCAGGCGTGCGGAGCTGCGTGGACGTTCTGGATCGGTACATCACCGAACTGAGGAGCTACATGAAGAGGTTTCCCTGGCCTGCAGGGGGCGACACCTCCAGCATCGACTCTGCTGCTCCTGCTCAGGAGGAGGCGCAGGAGGACGAGTGGGAGCAGCTGCCCACCGAGGTGACACTCACACTCAGTCGCATCACTCACAGGAAAATGCTAATTTGTGTCCCCTCATGTTTCCCAACTGTGTGTGTGTGTCTGTGTGTGTGTGTGTGTGTTACAGGAAGTGGTCCGCCAATCCATCCTGACCAATCAGATCCCCAGAGCTCAGGCCGTCCTGAGGAGGCGGAGCCGCCCGGAGCAGCGTCTGTCGGCTCTGAGGATGGAGGGTCTGCGGCAGGTGTTCTCCCGCCTGCAGCAGCGAGACCTGCAGACCGCCAGCACCCTGCTCACCAACATGGTCAGAGCTCGTCACTGCAGGGAGCAATCCACCAATCAAAACTCCCTTTATCCTTTAATATCACACATGCACATCTAAAGGCTAACGCTGGTATGCTAACATGTTGAGGTTTCTAAGTTCAGCTGAGTAATCTGGAACATTCTGCTTCCTGTTTACCTCCCCTGAGGCGTTCCCTCAACAAACAGTATACATGATAGAATAATAACTTTAGCTAAAACAGCTGATTAAAAGCTAATTAAAGTCAAATTAACAGCAGCCTTTTGTTGTTTTTGGTCAAAGAGGAAACTGTAGTTGTTTGTCTGTTTTCAGGGTTTCAGTGTGAAGAAGCAGCTGCACAGTTTCAGTCTTTACACCGATGACAAGGACCTCAGGGAGTTTGTGGTGAGTTTGGCGTCTTACAGTGAAAATAACCGCTACGATCTTCTTCCTGCCTGAAGGCGTCTGTCTTTAAAGCAGTATTTATTAAAGTAATGTCTCTGACACGTCTCCAGAACATCTCTAATTTGCTTTTTCAGTGAGTTTCAGTTTGTAAGTTCTTGCGCAGCTAAAAGCGTCTGGTGCATTGGATCAAAAACTCTTAACTTGAAAAGAAAGCCAAAGACCACAGTGGCATCATGGGATTTGGAGTCCAGGAGTGTGCATCTCCTCCAGCGGAGAACTTCACATTTTTCTGAGCATTTGTTCCAGTTGATAAACTCGACACTCCCCAGTGAAGCTCACCTGGCAGCGGCGCTCTGCCCTTTATCTTAACTAGTCTTTATGGGCTGTCTCTGATTGGCTGCTTGTCCAGGTGGAGGAGCTGTCGAGGCGGAGTTATTTCCCCGAGGAGGAGATGCAGAGTGTGGCCTTCATAAGGGAGATGGAGAGGCTGGGATCGCTGCCTGCGTCCCGCCGCCCAGGAAGTCCCACAGCGCACAGGTAAAGACGCTGACACCTGTATGAACATGTGAGTCTTTGTGCTCCTGGTGGAAATGACCCCCCCCTCCACTTCTTCTGTCCAGGCTCGTTCAGATGTCTCACAGGGAGACGGGAGCTGGTGAGGAGGTGCTAGAGGAGCTGGTGGGACAGAGGAGGTCTGACCAGGAGGGGGGGCTCTGGAGGAACCTCAGATTGGACTGGGTGAGGAACTGGGACCAGAACTGCCAGACCGCCGTCCTCCTGTCTAGACTGCAGCACTCAGGTAGAAAAACCACACCTCCGAAACCAGAACGGGACGAGGGTCCCACCGTGATTTTAAAACCTCTCTGTTCTCCTGGTTAGAGCTGAGCTCCTGTGACTCTGCGGTGTTGTGGCGTTACCTGACCGCCCTCCACGACCAGCGCCGGGTGGTCAGCTGGATCCAGAACCAGGAGACCAGCGACGCCTCCCTGTGGCCGGAGTTAGCCCCAGAGGTGGTCAACAGCAACACGCTCTGCAGCTCCTACATGAGGGAGAAGATCCTGGACCTGCTGGCCAGGTACGGCAGCTGGACGTCACTGTTCTGGGGTTTGAAAGTGAAGTTTGTGAGCTGCCTCTTCTTGCTGTTTGGAGCCTCGACAAACAAAGATTCCTGGTTTTTAAGAACTTTAAATAAGAGGTGATGATCTGGGTGGAAGCCTGACGTACTTCCTGTTTCCCTCCTCTGGGTCTGTGTCTGTATCTCCCTCCAGGAGAGGCCTGTTCATCCCCGAGGAGCTGGCAGACCTGGAGCAGCTGCTGTGGAGGCTGGCTCAGGGCGGAGGGGTGATGGCTTCAGCTCCTCCCGTCCCTCAGTACCGCTCCTCCCTCGGCCTCGACCTCCACGGCCTCTTCATCACCTTCTGTCTGGAGCACGGCCTCCAGTACCTGCTCTACACCTACCTGGAGCACTACAGGTGTGTGCGTGGTATATATTCCAGTTACAGCTTCTCAGTTTGTTTGTAAATTGTCAGTCAGTAAGTTAATTAGCTGCGTCTCTTCACCACAGACTGACGCCCAGGAACTGCCCCCTCCTGACCAATCAGAGCCTGTCAGAGAGTCAGCCCTGGTTTGAGATGCTGGTGAAGATTCAGGAGATCACCAGAGACCTGTCAGGTACCTGACGGCCGCAGCATCAGCTCCTGCAGTCGGCTAAACTAAACTACAGCTAAACTACAACTAAACTAAACTAAACTACAGCTAAACTACAACTAAACCAAACTAAACTAAACTAAACTAAACTACAGCTAAACTACAACTAAACTAAACTCAACTAAACTAAACTACAGCTAAACTAAACTAAACTAAACTACAGCTAAACTACAGCTAAGCTGAACTCAACTAAACTCAACTACAGCTAAAGTAAACTAAACTAAACTAAACTACAGCTAAACTACAACTAAACTCAACTAAACTAAACTAAACTCAGCTAAACTAAACTAAACTACAGCTAAACTACAGCTAAACTAAACTAAACTACAGCTAAACTAAACTCAGCTAAACTAAACTAAACTACAGCTAAACTCAACTAAACTCAGCTAAACTAAACTACAGCTAAACTACAGCTAAAGTCAACTAAACTAAACTACAGCTAAACTACAGCTAAACTAAACTAAACTACAGCTAAACTAAACTCAGCTAAACTAAACTAAACTACAGCTAAACTCAACTAAACTCAGCTAAACATAAACTACAGCTAAACTAAACTGGTTCCTCAAATGTGAACTGAATATCTCTGATGGTCTGATGACGTCTCCTCATTATTTTGTTTTAAATCATAAATTGAGGATTTGAAAAAGGAATTAAAAGATTCATTGATAATGAAAATAATATTTAATTGCAGCCTTAGTTCAAGGATTTTTTTTAACCTAAATTTCATTTGGTTAAGTTGATTTAGTTCGTTTTTTTACTTTGTCTTTTTAAGTTTAATTCACTTCGTCTCAGTTTCATTAGATGTTGGAAGAAGGAGTTTGTGTTTTCTGACTGTCTGTGTGTCTGTGTGCTGGTCCAGACCCGGCACTGGTCTTCCAGGCCAGTCTAACCAGCGCTCAGGTGCTGTTGCCAGGCAGCCAGGCGTCGCTCAGCAGTCTGCTGTTAGAGGGTCACAGTCTCCTCGCTCTGGCTGCCATCATGTTCGTCCCCGGAGGAATCGACCAGGTAAACACTCAAACCCTGATCCCCTCTGTCCCACTGACCGACATCCACATTAACTCGAAAGGGAAAAACTCAGATCTTTAATTCAGGCACATCTTAAAAGTTGGAGGGGATTAATGTTTTCAAAATAAAAGTATATTATAGTTACTAATATTCTGCATTTTTTTGGATCTGGAGGAAAATCATATCGTTTGATTAATAGAAACGAGGTTTTAAATCAAATTACAAATCAAAGGAAAAGCTGAAGAAATAAGTGTTTGATGTTTAATGAATGTTATGAGACTAATTCAGCTGCTGTGATCTCATCAGAAATATAGATTTTTTTATTTCACACTCGTCTCCTTGTTTATCAAAACCTGGCACTCACATTACCCACAATGCACCTCGACCACAGACGGTGATCATCAGCGTGTGGATCCTTTGATTTCTTCACGGTCGAGAGTTTTTGATCCTACACCCGTTAATTTGAAGTTAATTGAAAGTTATTTATTGATCAGCCTGGATCAATAAGACCTCCCACAGCTTTTACTGCGTCGCCCCCGGTTACTCACGGAAAACAGAGAGAATAATTGACTCCCTCTTGGCAGGTGGTGGCTCAGGGTGAACGGTCAGGAAGGTCAGAGCGGACCGTCGACCCTCAGCTCCTGAAGATGGCGCTGGCCCCCCACTCCAAGCTGAAGGCCGCCCTGTTCCCCGCCGGGCCCCGAGGACACAGCCCTTCCTCCGACGTCTCCGTCTACCACCTCCTGCAGGTGCGCTCACACCTGAACCATACCTGTAGTCGCTTGTTAGCATTGTACTCGTCCTGCTCGTTACAGCGGGTCGCGTGTGTCACAGTGAGGCTGAAAACACAGGAAGTAACTGTACCTGGTGTGTTTTCCAGTCGCTCCACCCTCTGGACCCGTCCAGGCTGTTCGGCTGGCAGGTGGCAAACTCCCTCAACTCCACAGGTGAGTTCCAGGGGCCAGCTGCACAAAACACCTTAAGTTTTCTACTTAAGTCTGACACTTAGGGTTGATTTTCTCCTCAGCTGAGGGAGTTACTTGAAGAATAACATAAAAGGTTTCCTTAGTTAAGGAGAAAGGTTAAGGCATTTGCAGGGATTTCACAGTGGGCGTGTTTCTCCACAGAGACGTCGGAGCTGCCTCATTTCTCCAGCCCTCACCTGGTCAACAAGTTCGCTCTGGTGGAGAACCTGGACTTCCTGTACTACCTCCGTCACGGCCGACCATCCTTCGCCTACGCCACCTTCCTTGTCCAGCAGCTGAGTGGCTGCAGTGACGTGACGCCGCTGTGAGTGTGACGCACCGAACTACAGCTGTTCAGTACGGAAGAGGATTAGGGCCACGTGAAAAAAACTTTTTTTGTGTGTGTGTGTTTCAGCGTGCAGCACACCTGGCAGCAGGTGTACAGATTGGCCCTGCAGTGCTTCAACGTGCCGGCGGTGGCGTCTGCGGCCGTTTGTTTCTGCGAGCTGCTGGGAGTCTGTAGCCTGAAGCTGAGAGTCGACATCAGAGCCATGAACACCGTCCTGCAGCACCAGAACCTCCACAACACACACTCTGCCCCGACACAACATCTACACTCTCTGGGTAAACACAACACACACACTCTGCTGCAACACAACACACACACTCTGCTGCAACGCAACACACACAGTCTGCTGCAACGCAACACACACACACTGCTGCAACACAACACACACACTCTGCTGCGACGCAACACACACACTCTGCTGCAACACAACATCTACACTCTCTGGGTAAACACAACACACACACTCTGCTGCAACGCAACACACACACTCTGCTGCAACGCAACACACACACTCTGCTACAACGCAACACACACACTCTGCTGCAACACAACACACACACTCTGCTGCAACGCAACACACACACTCTGCTGCAACGCAACACACACACTCTGGGTAAACACATTGATTTGTCTCGTTTCAGTATCTAAAGCAGTGAAGCTGGCAGAGGCGGAGCCTGGAGCAGCGGAGGAGCTGATTGGCTACCTGGAGGCTGCAGTGACAGACAGTCTGGAGCAGAAGGGCATCAGCAGGTACGAACCCTGATGTCGTAATACGTCACTTCCTGTGACTGTTGGTGGCAGAACAAAATGAACATGTGTGTCTTTGTTGATATTGGATTCTTGGTTTTGTGTGTGTTTGTGTGTGTGTGTGTGTGTGTGTGTGTGTGTGTGTGTGTGTGTGTGTGTGTGCGTGTGCGCATCAGGTCGTCCTACGAGGCAGCTCAGGAGTGGGCGTTGCCTGTTCAGTTCTGTCAGCTCCACGGTCTGAAGCTCAGCTCTGTTTACCCCGCCCACTGCGCCAGTGACGGACAGTTCATCCACTTCCTGTTGTTTGTCCAACTGCACAACTTCCCGCCCCAGCAGGTGAACACACACACACACACACACACACCTGCACAAAAATCCTGACAAAGCTCTGTGAGATTAGTTGACGCAGTCAGGTGAATGACCATATTTGGATCTTCCTGCAGGTGAGGTCACTGGTGGCTCAGTTCAGCCCCGCCCTCCAGGCCCACCTGAGTCTGGCGTTCCAGGACCTGCAGGTGTACAGTCAGAGGAGGAGCTGTGGCTCCGAGGAGCAGGAGCAGGCTCTGAGCTCAGAGACGGCCCCCGGGTGTCCGGAGCACCCCAGGGAGCTGTTCCAGGTCCTCCTGCAGAGCCAGGAGGAGGCGGCACCCTGCAGGTACCTGCTGCAGGTATCTCTGATGCAGCGCTGCCCGACCCTGGCTGTGCTCGCCGCCTGTCAACAGGTGAACAGACCGTTTTATTTTATAAAACTTAAATTCAGCTCATGTGTTTCGTGCCACTGACAGACCTGTTTGATCGACAGGGGGCGGAGCTGCTGCCCTCCCTGTGTGTGTGGGTGTTGACCTCCGTCGATGACGTCACAGCGGGGGAAGCCACCTCCCACCTGGTGGTAGCCCCCCAGCACCACGACTGGACGCTGCACGACCTGTCAATCATCTGGAGGACGCTGCTGGGGCGGGGCCGCATCAGGCCCCTCCTACGAGGCTTCGAGCTCTTCCAGAGGGTAAAAACACGAGAAACAGACGAGTGACCAGTTTAATGATCGACTGTCCGATTGAGTTTCTACTGATTAATCAGCGTCAACATCTGGGGCCACAAAACACCCTTAAGTCTTCTCTTAAGTGTTTAAGGTTTCCTCCTTATGTTAGTCTTATTCTTCAGGAATTACTTAAAGTTAAATTGTTGCACAAAACAACAGCAGGATGAGAGGATGAGATAGCATTGCACGTCTTTAATGTTACCCGTTTCCCAAAAGTGCTAACATGTAAGTGCTAATGCCAGTAGACAAACCGTCTCCATGGAAACAGTAGAATTTTATCCCTGTAAAGACTCTTTAATCGCTGTAAATGACTTACCTTAAGACCCTTAAGAGATTCTGTGCAACACCTTTAAGTGACTCCCTCAGCTGAGGAGAAATTAAACCTCAAGTGTCAGATTTAAGTAGAAAACCTGGTGATTATTGGATAAAATAGATCTGATGATAAAGGTTGAATATTGAGTGCTGCAGCTGTCTTGTGTCTCCGTGTGTCAGGACTGCCCTCTGGTGTTGGTGCTCAGGATGTTTGAGCTGTGCTGTGACCACAGGAACTTCTCCGAGGCCAAAGCCAAGCTGCTGGACTTCCAGAGGACGCTCATCACTGTGAGTCCACCAACATATGGTACATCTGGATATGTGGTGATCCAGAGTCTCCCAGGTGAAGGACCAGGAGTTCAGGACTTAAACAGAGTTCATCCTCTCTGATCTGACTTCTTCTTCTTTTGTGCCGATCTAGTTAAAGAACGGCGGTCCGGTTCCCTCCGACGGCCTCCCCCTGCAGTGGGTGGAGAGCCAGGCGTCCGTGCTGCTCCTCACCATGCTGCAGCGCTGCTCCTCCCAGTACGACCTCCACCGCCTCCTGCAGCTCCTGACCGACGTCGACAAGCTCCTCAAATCCAGCGGTGAGATCGGAGAATCCGTCGCCACGGAAACTGATGTGGTGAACTGTTTATTGAGTTGTAACGTGTGTGTGTGTGTGTGTGTGTGTGTAGGTCCAGACTTCAGGAAGCTGAGTCAGCTCAGTCAGCTGCTGCAGGGGTCAGAGGTCAGCCTGTCTCCCAGGCTGCTGCAGTGCACGTCTCCCTCCGTCCAGCAGGAGGAGTTCCAGGCGGCTGTGGACGCTCTGCAGGCCGAAGGCCGCTACAGCCAGGCCAGGCAGGTCGCTCTGCTGGCCGGCCTCCCCGTCCACCGCCTGCTGCTGAGCCAGGTCTCCATGCACTTTCCTGTTTTACATTTCCTGAATTTGCCTGAGCTCATTTTTTATTCTTCCTCCATCCCTCCATCACACCTGTCCGACCTAGTTCACCTGCTTTTACAGTTAGTGATCGGAGTGTGTTCTCGTGTTTCCTGTAGCTCCTTCAGGAAGTGAACGCCCAGAAGTCCAAGACTCAGTGGAGGAGGCTGGAGACCCGCGTCAGTTTCTGGAAGAAATGTCAGGAGCAGCTGAAGACGGACGGCACTGATCCAGAATCAGCCTCCAGCTTCTTCCTGTCTCAGTCTGAAGCCGGGACCACAGACTCCTCCCCCGCCGGAGGAGAGGCTCAGGCGGAGCTGCTGGACGTCCAGGAGCGCTGCCTGCTGCTGGGCCTCGCCGCTCACTGGCTCTCCCTGGTCGACCCGGCTCCCGTGGACAAACTGGAGAGCCTGGAGAAAACGCTGTGGGTGAGCCGGGTCCGACGACACGTCCTCACCGTCGCCATGGAGAAGGAGAGCGTCTTCAACCTGCCGCCGCCCGCCGTCACACCTGAAATGAACACGTACGAGATGCTGATGAAGGAGTTCTCCTTCTCCAACATATCAGCTCTGAACTCAGAGAAGTGCCTCAGTCTGGAGGGACTCCCGGGTCCCTCAGAGGAGCAGCAGGAGCCGGATATCGACTCCGGGTTGAGTCCAGAGGAGAGGCGCGTTCTGGCCGCGCTGATCGGTCAGTTACTGGATGACGGCAGCATCCATGAAGCCGGCCGTATCTGCCGTTATTTCTCAACGTATCACCGGGACATGTGGGTGGTGCTGCGCTGCAGAGGCCTCGCGTCCGGAGACCTGAACCCCGAACCGCAGGAAGAGGCTGCAGACGCTCCGCCGAGGAGGAGCATGACCAGCTGTAAGCTCCTCCCCCCTCCAGGCTGCGTGGAGGACTGTTTCAGAACTGTTTATTTAGAAGTTCATATTAGGTGTAACCAGTGAAGGGATGGGTTTACATTACAGACAGAGGACAATAAGATGCAATGAAGCAGCAAAATAACAAAGTAAGCAGAGCAACAGGAAACCAGATTATCCTGCTGACTGTGGGAAACATAGTTTAGTGTTTCAGTATTTAATCAGGCGACATTAAACAGTGTGAGATGAAGTAGAAAGTTCAGAACTGAACTTGAACTTTCTGTCTTTTCTTCTGTCTCTCGCTCCAGCCGCCTCTTTTAGCAGCCTGTCGTTCGTCATGCTCCCCCTCCCCGAAGACGAGGTGGCTGTCCAGCTCCAGCAACTGGTGGATCAGTGTCGCCACGGCAACAACTACTGTAAACAAGTCCTCAGCCTCTACCAGCTCTCCAAGGTGTGGTCGCATGTTGTCGTAGAGAAATAAGTTTCTTCTTTGTCTCTTTTAAACTGTGCTGTCATGAATAAATCCAGCCATGTTGCTACGGTTACCGCTGACCCGCGTCGCTCCGTCCTCCCTAGGAGCTGCAGACCTCCTTCGGCGAGATCTGCAGGAAGGAGCCGCGCTGCGTGCTGGAGATGCTGCTGCTGTCGGATCAGCCCGAGCGCTTCAGGAAGGCTCAGGCCTTCATCAGGGCGCAGGGTCTCACCGCAGACGCCGTGGCCGAGCTGGTGTCCTCCGCCGTGGTCCAGGCTCTGCTGGCCTCCGCCCAGGAGCTGCAGCCTGGTGAGAGCAGGGCTGCTGGTGAAATGTCTCTGTGAACAGCAGTTAATACATTTCTGAAATTGTCACGTTACTCACGTCACTGTGTAATAATGTTCTCCGTGACTTTTTCTGTCCTTAAGTGATGGTCCGAAGGCTGTGTGTGTGTCTGTGTGTGTGTGCGTCTAACCCAGCAGAGAAGCAGGTGTTCAGGCCGGCGGAGGGGCGGGACTCTCTGATCCAGCTGATCAAACTGTGCGACGACCCGAACCTGGTGGGAATCAAACTGCTGGAAAACCTCAACGCCGTCCCACTGAGAGACCTGAGCTGCAGTACGACACACACACACACACACACACACACACACACACAGACACACACACACGCACAGACACACGCACAGACACACATACACACACACACGCACATACACACAGGCACACACACGCACACACACACACACATACACACACACACACACACACACTATGAAATTACAGCCTCATTAGATAAAGCATCATCCACTTTAATGAGACTGAACTAAAACTCTTTAGTTTGTGAGCAACATTTCACAAAGATACAACTTGTTTTTAATGTTTTAAACGTCTGTGTCTGAATCCTCTTCATCTTCCACTTCCTCTTCCTCTTCCACTTCCTCTTCCACTTCCTCTTCCTGCAGTCGTGGAGCTGCTGATCGTGGCTCACGACTGTTTCAGTCTCACCTGTAACATGGAGGGAATCGTCAGGGTGCTCCAGGCCGCCCGCCACCTCAGCCACACCTACCTCGCCCCAGGAGAGCACTACAGCCTGCTGGTAAGCCCCGCCCACTCACCTACGAGAACAAAAAGGTCGTTGTCGTCCGTAGGAAAGTGCAGTTTGAAATTTGACTGTGTGTGTGTGTGTGTGTGTGTGTGTGTGTGTGTGTGTGTGCGCGTGTGCAGGTGCGTCTGCTGACAGGTATTGGCAGGTACAATGAGATGACGTACGTCTTCGACCTGCTGCATCAGAACCATCGCTTTGAGATGCTGCTGAGGAAGAAGATGGACACAGACAGACAGCAGGTGGAGTCACACACACACACACACACACACACACACACACACACACACACACACAGTAATCATACGTTAATGGACAATTATCAGAGGAGAGAAATGCACACTGTCTGACGACGTTGACCCATGTGACCATGTGACCCCACATTAACCTGATGTTAACCCTCACCTGTGCCTCCGGCTGCAGAGCTCCAGTCTGAAGACGGCTCTGCTGGATTACATCAAACGCTGCCTCCCCGCAGACAGCGAGAAACACAACATGGTGGCGCTGTGTTTCAGCATGAGGAGGGAGATCGGGGAGAACCACGAGATGGCTGCTCGCACTCAGCTGAAGATCATCGAGTCTCAGGCCTGGGGTGAGAGCAGCAGAGCGCTAACGGCTAGCTAACACTTCCGTACGTGCTTGTTTTTGACCCTGAGTTGTTCTGACGTGTCTCCGAACAGTCGTCACCCCCGACCTGAAGAGCTCGCTGGTCAAGGTGTTGGGTCTGCTGAAGGACGCCGCCGAGAGCTTCTCCAAGGTTCCTGAGCTCCTCCCCCTCTGCTTCTGT
>NW_019524587.1:8111-12906 GCF_002814215.2 Seriola lalandi dorsalis | reverse complement strand
AGCGCAAATGGTCTGAAAGTCTCGTCTCTCCCGCTGTGACTAATCAAGGCAAACATCTTTCAAAGGAGATAAAAAGGTCTCTGTATCTTTTCTGCTGCACATAAAGTCTTTTCATTTTTCTTCACGGGAAGAAGCTGCAGACGTTCCCTCGTTCTACAAACTGTATCTCACTTCACGTCAGCATGAAAACAATAAGTTCATTAATCAATCAGTTGATCAACAGAAACAAAAACCAGTATTTCCAGTTTGTTGGATCATGTGCGGATTATTGTCTGATTGTGCAGCGTCTGAATAAAGACAGTTTTGATCTTACTGACCCGTGTGTGATCATACACGTTATGCCTCAGGAGGTGAAGTCAGCTGTTCTGTGTGTCAGGTGTTCGTGGTGTCGGAGGCGTACGGCTACAGTCCAGACTGGGCTGAGATTCTGTACCAGCGGGTGATCCTGAAGGGAGACTTCGTTTACCTGGAGGAGCTCAAACAGCAGCGCCCGCTCACCTGCAGCCTGTTCGAGGACGTCTTCAACAAGTAAGACGGAGCGGGAGCCGAGTCGACCGGAGCCTCGCCCCCCCCGGTGTTTTCGCCTCCTCTCACCCGTCCCGTGTGTTCCCTGTCGTTTCAGGCTGGACGGCGCTCCCAGCAGCGCCACTCCCAACGTGAAGCGGCTGCTGACGCACTGCGACGACGTGTACAGCCGCTACAGGCTGGCCTACCAGCAGAACCTGTACGACGTCACCAAGACCATGCTGCAGGACGCCAAGACCTCCAACTACCTGAACGACAGACTGGCCAGCTGACTGACTGGTTTACCTGCTGACTGACTGGTTTACCTGCTGACTGACGGACTGTGAATGAAGACATCAGAACCAGTGACAAATAACCAGGAAACTGTTGATGTACTAAAGTTATTTGTAAAAGAAAAGAATCAAGAAAAACTTCTGCTTTATTTCTGATTTATCTTCTGTGGAGATTAATGACTGATAAATAATAATGAATCCATTAAATTTATTCTAATGTTTTTCTCACTGAGTCACTGAGCAGAATAAGTTTCTATTAACAAATGAAGAAGAGAATGAAACCAGATGTTTGGAACAGATGTTACAGTCACAGTGTGAACAGCTGCAAATATCTTTATAATATGATTTAATTTAATTTAAACACTGTGATGATCTGCATTAAAGACACTTTCTAAACTCTTCTGCATCAGTATCTGCGTCTGGACAGGTCTGTGTGTCGCTGTGTTTACTTACCTGTCCGACATGAACTCACCTCACCTCACCTCACCTGTACATGTAATTGGATTAAAAGAAATTATTGTTAATGTTATTGTTGATGTTTAAGTTGTAGAATAAGAATCAGCTGTTTGTAGGAGGTTTGGATCTGTGAGAGATGCTGAAAGGCCTTCTGGGAAATGTAGTGTAGAAGAAGAGTCACATGTTCACGGCTGGTTTTACTTTAATTTTTCTTATTGTCGACGAATCACCACGTGTCGCCCCCAAACCGACGTGTTCGTCTCTCAGCTCATTGGCTCCTGCTGAGAAACACAGCAGAGATATAGTTTCAGGATTAATCCACATCTGTGTGGGACTGTGTTTCACTTCTGCAGCCGTGACGGAGCGGTGCAGTTCTCTGCTCCTCCACCAGGTGGCGGTGCAGGCTCAGGGTTCCTCCATGTTTCCTCTGTTGGACGTGAACGTGCTGCTGCTGCTCAGGCTTGTTGATCTGGACTTTCACTCCAGTTACAGATGTTTGACTTCCTGTCTGTTTTTCCCACCAGGTGTAAAATATCTTCAGTTTGTTGTTTTACCTCATCAGCTTTTGTTCCGTCTCCTTTTATTAACAGGATTTTCTGGAGCTTTGAGTTGCTGAAACTTGCAGACGCTCAGCTTTCATGTTTCTGTTTGTGTCTCATTACCGCTGTGGGCTGCGCTGGCAGTAAACTGCAGAGCGGGAGCAGAGGATGCTGGGAAACATCCTGAGAATTAAACCCATCTGTCTCTGGACGCCGTGCACATGACAGTATTACTGCCATCAGGTAAACACACAGTCGCACCTCATGATATCCTCAGTGACGACTGTGTGTTGTTGTTTTTACAGGATCTGCAGCAGCTGAGTTCCTCGCTCTGTGAGCCGCCCGCTGATTATCAGTAATGTCTCTAATGGAGACGCTCATTAAGAAAACGATCTCATTATTCAGCTCTAATTAGCAAATTAATCATGAGTTTATATCATGCTCAGCGGAGCAGAGGAAAGCTCTCACTCCGGGGATTCAGCTCAAATTTACTTGTTTATTCAAAGTTTTTACCCAGTGAGTGACGTCGTGACCTTCTGACCTTGGCGAGGAAGACGCCGATGGTTTTCAGTTTTCATCCAGAGACTCTGAATGCGAGGGGAAACTTCAACACGTCTAAGGAGAGTAAGAGTTTTTCTTTAAGTCACTTCCAGCATCTCCTGCAGCTAAAAATAGAAGAAGCCGTTTCACTTCCTGTCTGGTGTGAAAAACAACTTTCCACAGAGCTGAGGACAGAATTCATCACATGAAGCGTGAAGGAAGTTTGTTGTTTTTTATCCTCGTTTCCTTCCTCCAGAGTCGAGCGAGTCCTCGCCGGAGCTGCAGCCTGTTCCTCGCTCTGCTGTCACTCACCTGAGACTCACACAGGAAGTCACCGAGCTCTCTGAAATATTCTGGCAGAGACGATGAGAAACGAGTGAACGTCAACACCTCTAATTGCTGTAGATTCAGAGCGGCGGTGAAACATGAAGGAGGTGCAGCAGACGGAGAGGGAGAAGAAGAAGCGGTGTCGTCCCTCAGCCACATGCTTGTTTGCTTCTGGCCCAGTGTACGCCCGGTCCCACGGCCCGAGTCTGGCCCATATACAGCACGATTGTAAGATGCTGCTTCCACATCTGCACTGAGTCATTACCAGAAGATAACAGCTGCAATCTGCCCAGATGTGCGAGTATATGGGCCTGACCCTTTTTGCTACCTGGGTTAGCACCGAGCGTTTCTGTCCGACGGTGTCGAAGTTCTTGACTTTGTGATTTTGTTGACGTATTATTTTCAACACTTTGGTTCGCTTTAGGACACAGTAGTAGGTGGTAGCGTTGCCCGGAGAGACTTCCTGTCCTGCGTCCGCCGAAGAGCGTTTATTTAAAGTGAAACTGTTTTATTCAGAGTTTCTCCTGGTTTAATCTCCAGGTGTGTTTGTTGTGGAGAGGAGGAAACCTCTGAGGATGATTCAGCTGCAGGTAAAAACCTGCTGAACGTCTGGTTCATGAGCGATCAGAGAAACAGTCAGAACAAAGGTTAGCATCAACCTCAGCTCGGACTCTTCCCTGAGTCTCTGTCCTCCGTACAGCGTCGCTCAGACTCTGACTTTAACTGTGAAGCTGCTTCATTCACCTGAAACACAGACACTGAACTCCCATGATCCCGCGCTGTTTCACGACGTCACCCAACGCCGCCTTTTCTTATTGTTTCGTTTGAGCGACGCCTAGAAGAAGAAGTTACAGACTGTGCGTTTAACATTAACGACTCCTGCGGTTTCCAGCTGCAGCTTGACGAAGCATCACTGTCGGTTTTATTCTTGTTAGCAGCTGCCATTGTGTCGACTTCAGTAACGTCCCGTCCTGAGTCTCTGCAGACCGACTGCTCGGAGGAAACTCCTCTCTCAGATGGTAAAAAAAGAAATGTCCAAAACAAGCTTCAGAAGATTTTCACATTTAAATATTAAGCAGAGAGATTTGTAAAGACGTCGGAGCAACACTTGTGTTTGTCTGAAGAGAACAGCGTCTCTGCTGAGGACAAAATGTTCTGGGAAACATCAGATCACACATGCTCAGATTTCTATCTGTGGGGAGGTGTTGGGGGATTGTTGGAGGCAGATGTGTATAAGAGACAGGTGTTGATAGAAGATATAAAAACCATCTCAGTGTAGTTTTACATCTCCTCTCTCAGGCTTCTCTCTGGAGCTCTAGTAACAACAGGTCAGTCAGCCAATCAGAAGAGAGGAGGCTCTGAGCCTCTCTTCTGATTGGCTGACTGTTTTTTGAGTGGTCCAATAAAAATAAAGCAGATTTCAGGTAAAAACACTCAGAGAAACCAAATCCTGCAAGGTTTGGATGGTGGGTCCAGGTGGGCGGGGCTTGGTGACTGCTTTGTTGTGACATCACAAAGTTCCAGAAGTCCTGACGGCTGGTTTTAAGGCTCAGTTTCTGAATACAGGCTGTGTGCATTTCTCTGTGGACTGAAGCTTTGATACTTTCACAGTATTAATATAGAAGCTAGAGCTGATCTATAATCTATAATCACACTACACATGGACACAGACCTTTACACTGGAGGAGCTTAATACTTCACTTTTGTTGCAGATCCAGATTCAGGTTTTGAACAGCTTCAATGTAAAAATGCTTGTTATCAGTGATGAGCTTAAAAACCTAAAAACATCCAATAAATCATCAAGTAAGCCATCCAGCCTTTAGAGCAGGACTCTCTCTCTCTCCTCTTAATCTGCAGCTGACGAATCTTCTTCTCTGGATGTTTTTGGGGGGAGGAGCATTCTCTTCCCCCCTTCTCCCCCTCCATTCATCCTCCTCTCTCTCTCTCTCTCTCTCTCTCTCTCTCTCTGGTGTTTTCCGCTGCTTCAGGAGGAACTCCAGTCGGTCTCTCTCCTCTGTGACTCGCGGCTGCTGAGGATGGACGCTCGGATCTTCACCCTGCACGTCCTGACGCTCTGCTGCCTCATCCACGGTAAGCTCCACACACACACACACACACACACACACACACACACAC
>NW_019524587.1:6614-7717 GCF_002814215.2 Seriola lalandi dorsalis | reverse complement strand
TCTCTTTTTAACACGAACACCTGAGCAGCAGCGTCATCGTCTGTCTGCAGCGCCTTTAATTAAATACGTCTTTACTTCAAGTCAAACATTTGCAAAAACAATGAGTCTCTGAACGCTCGTTTCCCGCCTCCGCTGCGTCTGATGAGTCTGACTCTCCAGTAGCTGCCATTAAAACCACCACAGAAGAAGAAGCAGATGCTCATTAACAGCACTGGAGAACATGTGACATTTCTGTTTGTGTCATGTGTTGATGTGAGGAAGGTTCCAGCCTCCTCATCATCATCTTCATCCTCCTCCTCATCATCGCTCCACACAGCAGGGGGTTTCCTCTTTTCACTGGAGGCCTCATGTTCTGAACTTAAAAACTTTCTTTCTCTTTTCTTTTTGCACAAATTGGAAACTTGCACAAAATCGGTTCGGCTGTCAGAACATATTTGAATCAGACAGTTTAAAGTCAGACGTGTTATTATCTCCTCTGGTTCTGCAGCTCTGTCGCTTCAATCCGATTAAACCCCAGTTTTTAACTTTCACTTCCTCGGCTGAAAAAAAAGCAAAATGAAAACAGCGTCTTTTATTTCCTGTGGAGTGGTCAGACAGACGTGGACACATGCAGAGGTGGAAGCTAACTTCGCTCAAATGTTAGCTTGTTGTAGCACTAGCTTGCTAGCTTTAGTTCTTCGCTAGTGTAGGCTAAGTATCTGCACCGACGGTACATCATTTCATTAAATATCAGTGATTTTAACGGTGAAATAATGTTTTGAAACAAATCTTGCAGTTAAAGTCAGAGCAACATAAATATGTAGTTTGTACAGATGAAAAGCAAGATGGCCTCCGGGGTGCGTCTTCCTATCGTCCCCATCTTTACGGGTTGATGTGCAGGAAGTCGCTGGTGCGTCGCTCCTGTCCATCCACTGGGAGAAAGGCAAAGACGCAAAAATGGAATTTAAAAAAGAAAACAGCCGATTCAGTGTTTAAATCTTAAACCCGTTTTCCTGTTAGAAAATCATCAGAACGCTCAAACAGAATGAGAGAAGATGAGCGGAGCGACGCCACCAGGGAGCAGGACTCATGTCGTCAGTGTGTCAGACGTCCTGACAGCCCCC
>NW_019524587.1:5185-6207 GCF_002814215.2 Seriola lalandi dorsalis | reverse complement strand
ATTCTGCTGTTTCCATGGAGACAGGTTGTTTACTGCCATTAGCGCTTGTGACACCTGTTATCACTTTTGGGAAGCGGGTCCCATTAGAGAAGAGCGCCGCTGACTCATCTTCCTGTTGCTTTGACGGGACCTTCACCAGGTGAACTCTGACCCCGCGAGTCCTTAAGTGATTCCTTAAGATAAGACTTTAAGGAAACATTAAGACTTTAATAAAAATCATAACTTAAGGTGTTTTGTGCAACAATTGAAGCGACTTTAAGGGATCGCTGAAGTTTAAGACTAAAATAAGGAGAAAACCTTAAACACTTAAGGAGAAGACCGGAGAGTGTTTTGTTAAATTAACTAATTAATTAACTTAAGGGCTTTTATGTAACAGTTGAACAAACTTAAAGTGATTGTTGAAGTATAAGAATAAGAAAAGTACAAAACCATAAATACTTTATACTTAATACTCTTCCTGTAATAAACCTCCATACTCACAACATGTTGTCTTCACTCTTCCTCTCCTCGTTCTCCTCGTTATTGTTTGTCAGAGCAGATCACACACACACACACACACACACACACACACACACACACACACACACACACACACACACACACACTCACTCAGGAAAGTGCAGGATTTCTATCTGCTGTTTATGAAGACCTTGACTTTATGAGTCGGTGAATGAGCCTTAAAAGTCAGATTTACTCATTTAAATGAACATGTTTCTGTGACCATACAGAGTCTGTAACTGAAGCCAGAGTGTGTGTGTGTGTGTGTGTGTGTGTGTGTGTGTGTGTGTGTGTGTGTGTTTATGTGTGTGTGTGAGAGAGAGAGAGTAACAGGATTAAAATTTACATTTCATCCAGAGAGAAACATCCAGAGTCCTCAGCTCCTGGATCAGTGACGTAACAACAGAGTCCGCTGCATACCAAGCATCACTTTGGTTATTTGGTGGATTAAAACAACCTGTGTGTGTGTGTGTGTGTGTGTGTGTGTGTGTGTGTGTGTGTGTGTGTGTGTGTGTGTGTGTGTG
>NW_019524587.1:0-672 GCF_002814215.2 Seriola lalandi dorsalis | reverse complement strand
CCAGTTTCCTCCCTCCTCTCCTGCTGCTGTGGTTTTCCTGCAGCCGCCCCAACATGGAGTTCTGCATCCAGGCTGCTGCCGCCTTTATGACACGATGATGAAACACTCCAGCTCAGGGTCAATACCTCGGCTCAGGAGTAATTTATCGCATCATTTCTGTACTTTAGTCGAGAAAATACTTTGTCACAGTGTGAGAGCGTCGTATATCAGAACAGGTTTCCAACTGCAGACTGATTAACATCAGGGAAAGAAAAATGCTCTGAGAAAAATATAATCAATCCAGAAACACAGTTAGGAGCAGAACTGCAAAGACTGACGACAATCTGTAATGTGAAAGGTGTCACATGTGCTGACAAAACCACTGATGATTATAAACTTGGTTTTTACCCACAAACCAACTTTTCTTCCTGAGTCAAGCCTTGAGATATTTCAGTTTCAGTTAAAGCTCCCCCAGTGTAAAGGTCTGTGTCCATGTGTAGTGTGATTATAGATTATAGATCAGGTCTAGCTTCTATATTAATACTGTGAAAGTATCAAAGCCTCAGTCCACAGAGAAATGCACACAGCCTGTATTCAGAAACTGAGCCTTAAAACCAGCCGTCAGGACTTCTGGAACTTTGTGATGTCACAACAAAGCAGTCACCAAGCCCCGCCCACCTGGACCCACCATCC
>NW_019524586.1:2322-2990 GCF_002814215.2 Seriola lalandi dorsalis | reverse complement strand
AAAGGTTCATGTTGAACTCCACTTCTCAATCACACAGTTTCTGTCCTCAAACATTTTCTCTGACACAAAAAGCAGGAACGAAACAATCAGAGTGAAACTGTGGATCATGTTCAGCTCATATAACAGTCCTTCACAGCTGGACAGAGTCACATCACACAAACACAAGAGTTAATGATGTTGCTGCTGCTGAAAGGTGAATTCAGACTCAACACTGATTCATTTTAGCCTCATGTCGATGAATTTCACCTCTGGACTGTTTTTACAGTCACTCTGTCTATTGACCAGACAGACAGCAGCTGAAGTCGACGAGGAATCAACACAAACTGTCAGTGTGTTTGTTCATGTGACAGTTGATCAGACTGATCTGAGAATTTACTAGACTCCAGTTCTCTCTGTTATTTCCCTCCTCATCCTCTGATTCTTCCTCTTCTCTCTGTAGATTCATCACCAGGAGTCTCAACAAATCTGACTCAGTCTGAAACATTTTCAACTTTATTTTCTTCATGTTCAGTCTGAACAAACTGAAACATTTTTGAAAACTAAATAACAAATGAACAATTAAGGTTACTTGAGTGTAAAAACAGAAACAGGAAGCAACTCACCAGGGACAGGAACATACGTCTCAGCATGAACCTGATGTCTGATTTCCTCCTGTGTGGCTACACAGC
>NW_019524586.1:0-1076 GCF_002814215.2 Seriola lalandi dorsalis | reverse complement strand
TCTTCAAAGTGAAAAACTCGTCCATTGAACTGTTCATCTTGACCCGTGCGGCCCTTGTTGTAATGATGGCCGGCATCGTACAGGAAAACCTCCTTGTCACCGTCTTTCTTCCAGTCAAACACCATTTTCTCAATGTTCTCCCTGCTGCTGAGGGAACAGGGTAAAATGGCGTCACTTCCTTCTTCCACGGCCACAGTGATGACGCTTGGTCCTGGAAGAAACATAAAATGTTCATGTGTCAGTTACTCTGAAGCAGCAGTTTACAAGCTGTTCAGTCAAAATACTGAGGTGACTGAGACACTGCAGCTCATGAAAACACCCACAAACAACAAAACACAAGGACATGAACAAATTCTCTGACCCAAAGAAGGAGCTTCATTGTTGTTACTGAACTTTAGTTTATTCAGAAGAAACTTCAGGTCGCAGACACACAGGTTTTATATTTCATCAGAGATAAAAGATAAAAATGTTACACAATCAGTGAAACTGTCAGTCAGGATCGAAAGGAGGAAGAATCTCTGAAAAATCATTGAACCGCTTCTGATTTAAATCAATGAGGACGGTTAAACAACAGAAACACCTCTCTATACAATGTAATGCAGTTCAACAGCAACACAAACTACATCCTCCTCAATGATCACACAGTTCAATCAAAACCTGTTTGACACAGTTTCAACACAAACTGAACATTATAACCTTCATGAAGGAGGATTTACTGCAGGACTGTTGGATTAGACTGAAGTAGTTTTAGCTAGGTGTTCCTAATAAACTGACACCTGAGTGCTTAATGAATGAATGCTGCTTTAACACCACTGCTCTAATACAAATACAGGAATCTTTCCAGGCTCCTGTAGATGTGACAGCTCTCATCATTTATGAACAATCTGTCTCCTCAGACACAGAAGAAGAACCACACCAACAGGTTTTACTGCTCGACTGAGAGAAACAATAAATAATGAGAGAAAGAAAGAAGAAGAAAAACAGACAAGTTGAAACTTGACTTTCAAACAAATCAAAATCAGGACAAGCTGCTCAACTAGTAATGTAGGGTATATGTAGTTGCCTGGGGGGGGGGG
>NW_019524585.1:5570-9868 GCF_002814215.2 Seriola lalandi dorsalis | reverse complement strand
TTTTTCTTCTTCTTCTTCTTCTTCTTAAAGTCGAGACATTTCTGTCCGTAACTCACATGGTTCAGAATAATTCAGTAAAACAAGCGTCTTCAGCTTCATGTGGAAAAACTAGTTTGTGTAAAAATGTTTCCAACTCAAATCCGGTTTTACAGATTCTTCGTTAGAGGAACTTTAGAAGTGACTTTACAAGTTACAGGATAAATGTTGGATCTGAACCAGGATCAGTTTTTGTCCTGTGGAGTCTCATGGTGTGACTGGGACCAGTTCTTATAGTAAACTGCTGTTTGGATCTGGGATCAGACTGAGCGTCCAGAGCCGTGAGTTTAATGAGTTTAATGAGTTTAATGAGTTTTTAATTGAGAATTTAAGGATTAATTAACGACTCGAAGAGACGAAAGTTGTAGTTTTGAGAGAAAACTCAAAATCAGATTCAGAAAAACTGAGAAACACAAAATTCAAACTTTGTGCAGATTCAGTAGAAAAATGAGAAAATAATCGGGTCTTAGTTGGTGAAGCAGCAGCTGAACTCAGAGCAGTTTTTGTGTTGCCGTGTGTCACTGTGTGAACACTGGGACCAGTGCCAATAAACTGCTGTTTGGATCCGGGACCAGACTGAACGTCCAGAACCGTGAGTTCATTTATTGAAAGTTTAACCACCTGAAACCGAGACTAAAGTTAGTCCGGGTTAAAGTGACGCTCTGTGGCTTCGAACTGAGAAACGTCTTATTATTTCACCACTGTAAACATCTGTCTTCATCTGAAGTCCGACTGTGACTGAGTCTTAAAAGTCCGGTTTTCTTAGAGGACAGTGAACTGAGCGTCCAACGCAGCCGGTTCCAGCCGTCTGAAACTGTTGTGAGTCTGTGGAGAAGTGAAGGGATCAGCTGCCGACTAGTTAACAGGCAGACTAGTTAACAGGCAGACTAGTTAACAGGCAGACCAGTTAACAGGCAGACTAGTTAACAGGCAGACCAGTTAACAGGCAGACCAGTTAACAGGCAGACCAGTTAACAGGCAGACTAGTTAACAGGCAGACTAGTTAACAGTGTGTTTGCTGCAGTGTGACAGACGCAGGACAGACGATGATCTTTGCTGCTGGATCTCGACTGACTGTTGAAGCCAGTAAGAAAGTTATGATTATATAATTATAAGGACGATGAGAGTGTGAGTTGTGAGTGGAGCGGAGAGATCAGCTGTTTGAGATGATGATGATGATGATGATGTTGTTCAGCTCTCTGGCTGAGTGGCTGGTTCTGGTGCTGGACTGGTTCTGGCTCTGGCTCTGGTTCTGGCTCTGGCTCTGGCTCAGGTCAGTGAGTCTCTGTGGTGGTGTTGGTGACAGTTAGTGATGGAGGTCAGTCTCTGGACTCTTCTTCATGACTGTTGGGTGGAGAACTGCAGGTTGAGTGTGTTTGTGTGCTGAGGCCTGGGACTGTGGGACGTACGACTCTGGAGGAAACAAGATCACGTTTGGCGGCGGCGTCCAACTCCACGTTAACGACAGTAAGTTCGAGTGTTTTCAGTCTGACTGAAGGAAACAGACGTGAACAGAAACCGCTTTAAATGTGAAACAGAAAATATCAAGATTAATGTTTTAATTATAATATAAATGTTCAAAAAGCAGCTTCGTTTGTGACTGTGATGAAATGGTTCAGTCAGATTCAAAGATGTTTGTGTGATGGAGCTTCATGTTGTGTGAACTCTGGATATAAGATGTTGTTTGGACGTGGAACCAGATTAATCATTGAACCCAGTGAGTATTGATCATAAATATTATTTATGCTGAGAATTTTTAAAAGCAAAACTTTCTGAAAATCACATTGTTTAACATTTGTTTTGTTACATGTGAAATGTGTTTCACATGAGATACGTTTAATCAGGTTTATTTAATCAGGTTTATTTAATCAGGTTTATTTAATCCTGTTTTAACCAAACTGAGCAAAGCGGGAAAATAAATGTTCAGTTGTGATTCCTGGATTGTTGTTCAGCTCTCTGGTGGAGTGACTGATGGTGGACTGGTTCTGGTTGTGGTTCTGGTTGTGGTTTTGGGTCAGAGGTTCAGATCAGGGAGTCTGAGTGTGTTTGTGTGCTGAGGCCTGGGACTGTGGGACTTCTGGCTCTGGTGTTAACAAGATCACGTTTGGCGGCGGCGTCGAGCTCCACGTTAACGACAGTAAGTTCGAGTGTTTTCAGTCTGACTGAAGGAAACAGACGTGAACCGGACAAACAGCTGCTGTCGATTTCAAACGACAGATGATCATTCCTTCATTAATCAGCACTGAAACGTTCAGTAGCTTCATCTTGATTATAATATAAATATATAATGTACAAACAGCAGCTTTGTGATTTGTCAGATTGTAAAAAATAATGCAGAAATATATATTTATTATTTATATAGATAGAAATATATACAAAGACAAAATGTGGAGTTGCATTAACTGGTTTAAAATCTGCGCAGTAGAAGAAGATGTTTGTAAAGGCGTCAGGCTGAAGGTCGGGGGAGTTTGTGTGATGGAGCTTCGTGTTGTGTGAACTCTGGATATAAGACGCTGTTTGGACGTGGAACCAGATTAATCATTGAAGCCAGTGAGTACTGACACAGATACAGATTTATTGATGAGTGTGCGCGCTCGGACGCGCCAACAGTTGATTTGACGCTTCATGTTTTTAAAGCACGAGTCTGGAAATGATAAACCCAGATGAACATGTGTGAACTCAGACCTCTGCTGAAAGAGGATCTTTAGTTTAAGTCTGAATCTGTTTACGTGAAACTGAGGCACAGAGCCGTGAAGGTGTTGGGATTTACACTCTTTTATATTTACATATTTAGATATTAAAATGATTTGCATAGATTTAAAATGTCGCTTTGAGGAGGTCGAGTTAGGATTCAACTAAACATATTCCAGCTGCTGCTTTTAATCATGTGTGAACTGTTTGAGTCGGTGTTGAAGCAGCTGGTTGTTGGATCCCTGAGGTTTCTGTGCTGAGGCTTCAGACTGTGTCACATATTCCTCTGCTGCTGAAAAGCTCGTCTTCGGACGCGGCACTAAACTCCACGTTAACGACAGTAAGTTGAATTATTTTCTCTCTGATCGCAGGAAAGTTCAACCTGCTGCTGAGCTCATGTTCGTTCAACCCCAAAGATTTCTCCAGAGAAAAAACCTGAAAGATCAGAATCACAGGAAATACATCAACTGAGAAATTATTACTCACGAGAATCGTCACTAACATATTTTATTCAGGGTCGTTACTGCGCCATAAATATTGAAATGTACATGGTTATTATGATATAAATATATAATGTGCAGAAAGAACCTGATGTGTGTGACTGTTAGAAACAGTGTGTGTGTGATTGTTGTGAGTTTGTGTCGTGGAGCTTCAGGCTGTGTGAACACTGGAGGTGGAAGTCAGTACAAACTGTTGTTTGGACCTGGAACCAGATTAACCATCGAACCCAGTAAGTGCTGATAAACATCACCACCGAATATTATTCATATGCAACAAAAACTCATTTTACAGTGTTTTACAGGAATACATTCAATTATATATCATAATAATAATAAATCATGTAAAAATGTTGCCAAGAACAAAGTTAGGAAACATTTTAAGTGCGTGTTTAAATAAAGTTGTTGAAGTGTGGATGAGTCGGTGGCACCAGAGTTCTTGTCATGGAGCTTCAGGCTGTGTGAACACTGGGAATCAAAATAAGATCATCTTTGGACGTGGAACCAGATTAAATATCGAGCCCAGTAAGTATTGATATCAATTATAAATGTAATTAATATGAGGCGTCTTCCTGAAACAGACTGAAAAATAAAAACACATGATCGTAATAATCAAATACAGAAACCCAGAAATCAGAGTGTTAATCTAAATCATTGTCTTCAGTATTATTCTCTTGTATTATTACTACTGTAAAGAGAATAGCAGAATTTACATTTCATTTAAAACATTTAAAATAGACATTTATTTTTAAATGAGAACAGAAGCGTATTTGTGCAACTCAAATATAAAAAGCATGTGTTTCTACCTGGAGTCTGGTTCAGCTGGTTCAGTTTGTGTCATGGAGCTTCATGTTGTGTGAATTCTGGAGGTGGAAATAAGATGATCTTTGGAAGTGGAACCAGATTAACTATTGATCCCAGTAAGTCTGATACACACTGTAAACATTATTGATATGGAGCATCTTTAAATACAATAACTATATTTATATGAGAGAAAAACCAGCTTCAGTTCATTGAATTGAAAAAGAAAACTATTTTAAAATCAAATCTGAATATTTAAGTGGAAAATAATTT
>NW_019524585.1:0-656 GCF_002814215.2 Seriola lalandi dorsalis | reverse complement strand
TAAAGTTGGAGTTTTCTGGACTCAATGAATTCACAGCTGCACAAAGTAGAAAATAATTCAACGTAACACTGATGTCAGGTAGAAAACTTGTATCACTGAAATGTATTTTCATTTATTATCCAGCTGAAACAAAGATAATTGTTAACGGTCGTCATGTAAGAGCCGTGACCCTAAAACAGTCAGTTCAATATCTCTACTGTTCGGTTCAATGTTTACATGTTATTTATAATATATATTTATAATCTATATTTGTTTCTAATCAATCAAATCAGTATCTCATTCATGTGACTACAATGTAAACACTCAGGCAAAAGTCTCAAATGGAAAAACAATGTTTTTCTAAGTGAAGTTTGGTTGATAAATTACACACAGTAGCATCTCTGTAAATATCAATAATGTGCAGTTGCTTTTAATCGCAATAATGACCTGATCTGTGACTGAACCAGAACCAGAACCATCCAGACACGAGTCTCAGAGGTAAAACTATTTTTATATGAGAGAAACAAACTGTTAAAACAAATCTGAAGTTTAAGCTGATTTTTGCGGTTGTTGGTTTTCAAATTGAAGTTTGTTGAGTTCGTTGGTTCGCTGAGTTTGTGTCATGGAGCTTCGTGCTGTGTGAAAACTGGAGGAGCAGCTAAACTCTTCTTTGGGAG
>NW_019524584.1:6815-7360 GCF_002814215.2 Seriola lalandi dorsalis | reverse complement strand
TGGTTTTATCAGGACTGACGAGTGTCTGAATAGAAAACAGGGTGAGAACGACAGGACAGGATGGAGGGATGGAAAAGAAGACTGGTCTCGAGCAGGAACTTATCAAATTAAAAGCATGACAGAAAGAAAGTAAGAAAGTGAAGAACTTCACCGTCATCACTTCACTCAGCGCTGGAGAGGGAGGAGAGGTGTGAAACTCTGCTGCCCTCTGCTGGTGAACACACACACACACACACACACACATACATATAATATATATAACAGTTAAAATTTACAAATCACAAACTAATTGCTAATTAATGAATTTGCCAAATATTTTTAAATAAATAAATAAATTAAGATGAAAGTTTGGAACTAATCTAATTAATGTAATTTTATACATTAATCTTATTTGTTAATTGAGATTTTATAGTGAAGGCGTTTTAGATCCCCCCCTTTCAAAATAAGAGCTCTCTGGTGTGTTTTCAGAGGTGAACAGTTAAAAATATTTTCTGTGACTTGTAGTTTTACAGTGTTGAAAAGTTCAACACCTGAAACTAACGGTT
>NW_019524584.1:0-797 GCF_002814215.2 Seriola lalandi dorsalis | reverse complement strand
AAATTAGTCTAAAGTTTTAAAAGGGTTAGGATTAGAGACAGGAATAAGGCGGCACGGTGGGGCAGTGATTTGTGTCCTCACAGCGAGAAGCTTCTGGACTTGAACGTGCGGTTCCTGTGGCGCACGTTCTCCTCCTGGGTGAGTTTCCTCCCACAGTCCAAACACATGCAGGTGAACTGGTGACGCGAAACCACCTGCTGTATGTCTCTGTCAGGACACTCTCATGTAGTACTCTGTGTACACAGGACACTCTCATGTAGTACTCTGTGTACACAGGACACTGTCATGTAGTACTCTGTGTACACAGGACACTCTCATGTAGTACTCTGTGTACACAGTACACACTACTACTGTGGTGTGGTACATGGATTTCAACAGGGTGGTGTCGATCTGATTGTCGCTCACCTATCAACCTTTAAACCTTAAAACTATTAACGTCCACCTTAAAACAGTGAACATTCACTGTCTCAAGGTTGAAATTCACAGTTTTAAGGTGGACGTTCACAGTTTTAAGGTGGAGGGTCATGGTTTTAAGGTGGAGGGTCACAGTTTTAAGGTGGACCTTCACAGTTTTAAGGTGGAAGGTCACAGTTTTAAGGTGGAGGGTCACAGTTTTAAGGTGGACCTTCACAGTTAACAGTGTGTTCACAGCTTTAAGAAAGCTAACAGAACCACAGTCATTAGATTCTCAGGTCACACGGCAGCAACACAGCATCAGTGGTTCAGACTCATCTACCTGAACACAGTGTGCTCGCTTGTTTCTGATTGGCCAACACAGTGTGTTGATGGATCTTCAT
>NW_019524583.1:27226-27945 GCF_002814215.2 Seriola lalandi dorsalis | reverse complement strand
CTTTGAAATTAATCTGATCACCTGGCTGTGATCTGCTCATCGTCTGCAATTTATTCAACATTTAGACAGTTTAAAATTTTAAACACCTGTATTTATTTGAAGGAAAAAAAAAAAAAATCAAAAGTTGCTGCGTCAGGTTTCACTGGATGAAGAAAACTACTCATCAGTGTTGTTTGTTCTCAGGAGTCCACCCTGCACTTGGTGCTGAGGCTCCGTGGTGGTGCCAAGAAAAGGAAGAAGAAGTCCTACACCACTCCCAAGAAGAACAAGCACAAGAGGAAGAAGGTCAAACTTGCTGTGCTCAAATACTACAAGGTACAAACACATGACTCCCTGTCACATGGTTCATGCTGAGAGCTGATCGGTGGCTGATCTGAACCAGGAGCAGGTCAGCATGTCTCGGTCTGTGGTGATAAAAGCAGAATTAAAGTCGATACTAATATGTTACCAATCTGCAATTTAACTTTGTTTCATCGGTTTTTGTCGGATCAGAGTAGAGTTCTTAGAAATTAATTCGCTGAAATGATTTCTGTTCAAGATGTTCAAGTAACTTAAATCATTAATTTAAATGATTAAAACAGATTCAGATTCAGACCTGTATGATCCCTCAAGCTTCTCACCACAGGCAGATTAGTGTCTAGTTCAGCTCTTATAGTTGATGTTAGATCAGACAGTTTTTATCACTCGCTAAATCAGTTGTTTCTCATAAAATGATTCCA
>NW_019524583.1:25269-26094 GCF_002814215.2 Seriola lalandi dorsalis | reverse complement strand
GCCTCCCCATTTCCTGTCTCTCTCCACTATCCTGTCCAATAAAGGCACAAAAGCCCCAAAAAATATACTTTAAAATAATAAAAAAAAAAAAACGTCATAGTATAATAAGGCATAAAAAGTCAGTATAGTAAGTCATAAAATGTCATGTTATAGGAACACATAAAAAGTCAGTATAGTAAAGCATTAAAAAGTCATGAAAAGTCCCAGTATAATTTGGCATGAAACTGTCATGAAAAGTTATAGTATATTAAGGCATAAATAGTAACAGTATAGTAAAGCATAAAAAAGTATTAACAAGTAATAGTACAGTAAGGCCTAAAGTCGTCCATGTCATTCCCCCTCTCTCTGCCTCCCCGTTTCCTGCCTCTCCACCATATACTGTCCAATAAAGGCATAAAAAGCCCAAAAAAATATACTTAAAAAAAAAAAAATCATAAAAACGTCATCGTATATTAAGGAACAGAAAATCATAAAAAGTCATCGTTTAATAAGGCATGAAAAATTCATAAAAAGTCTTATTATAGTAAGGCATAAAAGAGTCAAAAAGTGATAGTATAGTAAGACCTAAAAAGTCATAATATAGTAAGGCATTGTAGCGTAGAAGCTGCCTCTCCTAAAAGGAATAAGGTTGGGCGCCAGACAGGCAAAAGTTAATCGACCTTAAACCTATCAAATGTTTAAATTATTTATATAAATTCCCTTTGGAGAGAGCACAAAAACCCAGCTGCTCGCTTACATCAGGGCTACAAAAAATAACATAACCCAAGTGTCTCAATATTCGTATATTAAATAAGTCAGCAACCACAAACAAATATCATCATCATC
>NW_019524583.1:23073-24843 GCF_002814215.2 Seriola lalandi dorsalis | reverse complement strand
TGAGATCCAAACCGGCCTGAGACTGTCGCCTGTTCCCCGGAGCTCAATCCTCTTCTCCTTAAACCGATCCATTCTTCCTTTCTTTTGTGTTTCTTTTGCCACCTCCACTTTACTCAGAGTTTTCAGTTCTAGATTTCAGTTTCTTTTCCTTCTCACTTCTCACTGAGTCTCTCACTGTTTCTGCTTCAGCCTCCTTTGTTCTTCTTTGTTTGAGCTTCCCCTCTCTCCCAGCTCAGGTGTCTCTGATTTGTAACCTCTCCTCCCTCCTCTTGTGTGTGATGTCACTTCCTACTCACGATCCTGCCCTGCTACAGCATAAATAGTCATAGTATAGGGAGGTATAAAATGTAATGAAAATCATAATATTGTGAGATATACATATGTTATAAAATGTCACAGTATATTAAGTCAGAAAAGGCCATTGTATAACAAGTTGTAAAAGGTCATAGTATAGAAAGTCATAAAAAGTAATGTTTATAGTAAGGCAAAAAAAAGTTTTTAAAGTCAAAGTAAAGCTTAAGAAATTCAGAAAATGTCATAGTATGGTCAAGCATAAAAAAGTCATTGAAAGTCATGGTATAGTAAGGTATTAAACATCACAGTATATTAAGTCAGAAAATGTCATAGTATGGTAAAGCATATAATAAGTAATAGTATAGTAAGACAAAAAGTCATAATATTGTAAGGCATCAATAGTCATAGCATAGGGAGGCATAAAATAGTCATAAAAAGTCATACTATAGTTAGGCATAAAAAATGTCAGTGTAGTAAGTCATAAAAATTCTATATTATAGTAAGTTATAAAAAACATCATAGTATCGTACGTCATAAGAATATGAAAAAATTTCAAAGTACGTCATAAAATGTCATAGTATAGTTAACAGCTCAAAAAAATTAAGGGAACACTTAAATCACACATCGGATCTTGATGAACGAATTATTCAAGTTGAAAATCTTAACTGATGTACATTGTATAATTTGTTGAGAACAAAAAGCTGTAATAACGGTCAATGGAAACCAAAATCATCAACCCACTGAGGACTGGATTAACAATCCCTCCTTCCAGACCTGGATCAGGCCACGACTGAGTTCCTGGACAGTCTATGACAGTGCTTGGTGGAATTGGATTCACCGATACATAACATCCCATAGGTGCTCAATTGGATTTAGGTGGTGGGAACGGGAGAGCCAGTCAGTGACATCTATAGGGTTGGGCCAGGCGGACACCTCTTCAGTCACATGGCCAAATCTGAAAGACTGAAGAGGATCCTAAACACACACTGTTTGGCACTGTCTCTTCAATCTGTCATTTGTCCATGCTGCTGTACCAAACGGTGATAGAGGATGTGATGATAGACTCAGTGACGGCTGTGTAGAGCAGAATGAGAACTTGTTGCTTGATCCCGTATTTTTTAAGCTGCCTAAAGAAGAAAAAAAACATTGTTGGGCTTTTGCAATGATGCGTTCATTGTGAAAAAGTCATAGTGTAATATGTCATAAAATTGTCATAAAAATGTAATATTATAGTAAGTCATAAAAATGGCAAAGTATAGTACACTAGAAAATTCCAGTGAAATTTTGAGTGCCACGGGGGCTACTGCCGGGATGAGTACATGATTTATTTCCAGTGTTCAAAAGTCACCCTGATCATATTCTGGTTTTGAGAAATGTCTTGATATAAAAGACTCTGATATAAAACAATGTCACATCCCTCCATCATGTATTATGTGGGAAATATCTCATATTCTGTCTTGTTTTTTTTAATAAAAC
>NW_019524583.1:20983-22715 GCF_002814215.2 Seriola lalandi dorsalis | reverse complement strand
TTCTTGCAGAAATCCATACCTTCAGCTGTAACACAGCCAAAATGATCAGCAAATCAAAAAAGAAAAGTGAAGAAAATGTCCAAAAAAGGACAGAGGGACCCCTGAGGGTTAATAAATCCCATGAACCGCTATTTAAATTACCACTATTATGTTTTTTTCTGTGCTAAATTTAACATTACTGGGGAGGAGAGCAACGCGACTAGAAGTGACAGCGAGAGAGGGCTAGTAGCTATTCTAGCTGTAGAGGAGCTGAGCACCCGTGGCACTAATTACATAACATTACATACTGAATATATACACACACAAACAGATATGTTGAAAATTTTGACTTAAGTTGTAACATCTGCTTTTAAAATTATTAAAGATTCCAACACAAGTTCAAATTTGCCGTAGTTAATTTTGTCGCAACGTATTTTTTGTCCATCATTACTAACTTTTCATTCATGCTTTTAAGCAGAAATAGACTTCAATACAAAAATGAAAGTCTTTATAAAAACACACAAATAAAAGTAAACAAACAGGCGAAAGGAGGAGTGGCACTGTGAGTTTGTTTACTAAAATAAGGTTATTTACTTAAAAATCGTTACATTGGACAGACTGTATACAGAGTTTCATTTTCCTTGGTAAACTCATAAGGCACCGAACCAGATGCTGTACAAAACAACAACAACAAAACAAAAACATTTACGATTTACATATTAGAGATTATTCTATACTGGGGGTTCTTGCATATTTATTACAGAGAAAAACACTAAAGTTACTGCTCTTAAATAACTACTGTATGAACGGTTAGCTTCTCTCTCACACACACACACACACACACACACACACACACACACACACACACACACACACACACACACACCCTGCTACTGAGGAGGGAAAAACTTAAAGGAACAGTCCGGAAGTTAGATTACATCTGACTGGACGAGTTAAACCTCAGTGGGAGGAGCCAAAGTCAACCGTCATGTTTATCACTCTGTTTAATATTCTTAAATTTTAGTTTTGCAGTGGTGAGAAATACATTTACTCAACACAGTTATGGTTACTTTTCTAGATTCATGTTTTACATTAATTAATTATTTAAATCTTATAAAACACACTGTTAAAGATTTCGTGACCTTTGTTGTTGTTGTTCAGTTCCACAAACTTTTTTACTTTTATTAATGAAAGACTTTATTTTGTTGTACTGGTGCATTTACTCTGGTAACATCCTCTATCACTGATGTTAAAGAAATATTAACTCAAATAAAACTGAACTGATCACATCGGGTGTGGTCACAGGTTACTACAGGTCAACAGGTTTGGCTCCGCCCATCAAGGGTTAACTCAACCACTGAGACTTTTCTGTCTCTAGACAGACAGACAGACAGACAGACAGTCACACAGACAGACAGACAGACAGTCACACAGACAGACAGACAAACAGGACGGTAGACGTCTCCGCAGTAACTCCATCTTGTCGGTCTCTGAGGAGTCGGCTGGACGATGACATCACTGCAGCATAGTGTTCTGGTTTAAATCTTGTGATGAGGCAGGGCAGCTAATGATAACATCTATTTACACATTACAGTTCACGTTATTATAGTACCTTACTTTATAATTAACTCTACTGTCAGAGTGGAGATATATTCAATATGGCAGGAGAACTCAGTCCTGAAGACACAACAACAACTGTTGGCATTTTACTTTTCAAACAGGCAGAGGAGGAGGAGGGGGAGGAGGAGGAGGA